>NC_081182.1:188929659-189229659 GCF_029867415.1 Vicia villosa | reverse complement strand
CAACCACCTTCTTCGATCACAGCTTTAGCATCTTTGAGAGAAGCCATAGTTGGAGCTATTTTTGTAGCAGGAGTGGCAGAAATATGTTTGGCAGTAGAGACATCTGGAAAGACCACCTCAAAAGATTGGCAAGGAGTTTCGATGAATTCACCATCCATCTCAACATACTTGGAGTTGCTCAGGTGGCTAACTACATACTCTTCTTCGCCATAAACTGTGACGACCTTGCCTTTTACCGGATACTTTAACTTCTGATGCAGGGTAGAAGTTACAGCGTTTGCCCCATGTATCCAAGGGCGTCCTAGTAAACAGGAATATGCTGGGTGAATTTCCATTACATAAAAGGTAGAATCAAAGATCTGAGAGCCCACTCTGATTGGGAGCTTCACTTTTCCGTATACTGTTCTTGTTGACCCGTCGAAGGCTCTTACCACAACATCGCTTGGTTGTAACACAACTCCTTCGAAGTCAAGTTTTTCCAGTACTGCTTTTGGTAACACGTTCAAAGAGGAACCGTTGTCCACCAACACATGAGACAAAGTGGTGCCGTTACATTCAATGGAGATGTATAGGGCTTTATTGTGATTTTTCCCAGCAGGGGTTAAATCAGCATCAGAGAAACCGAGACCATTGTTCACTGTTAGACTGGCAACACAATTTTCAAATTGATCGGCTGAAATTTCCTGTGGTACATGTGCAGCTTTCAGGAACTTCATCAGGGCCTTGGCATGAGCCTCTGAATATTTTAGCAAAGACAACATTGAAATCTTTGAAGCAGTGTGCCCTAATTGTTCGACAATATTGTAATCACTTTTGCAGATGATTTTCAATATTTCCTCCATTTCTTGCTTCGACGGATCTTCAACAGTGACTTCCACCGGTACTTGAACTGGTTCAACTAGTGGCTCCTTGCCTCGAGCGTTGATATCTTGATTAGGAACTGGGATTTGGACTGGATTAGTAGCAACATTTGGAGAAATTTCTGGTGAAAAGATCCTTCCGCTTTTCGTAATCTTACTAGTACCCACAATATTATCAATAGTTGGAGTAGTAAAATTCATGGCCTCTTCAGTCAAGGTGTCTTGCTTAACTCCATGGACATAAACATTAGTGTCATAACTCCACGGGACAGCTTTGTCTGAGGAGTATGGAAATGGAGTCGGACCGGTAATGATTACCGATGCCACTTTGGGTGCAGCAGAAATTTTGAAAGGAGTTTTGGTAGGGATTTTCAACGGTATGTTAGAAACCATTGAGACGTCCTCTATTCTCATCCCGTTTGAAAATACTTCGCATAAAACGTCCATAGAAGGGAGCCTTTCAAACATAACGATACGGCGATCCATCCACTTTTGAATTCCTATTTTCAGATTCTCACAACCATTGGGTAGGTGTGCACAATAAAAGCAATCAGGGTCACAACCTGGAAAGTAACCAGCTCGGATTAACTTTCTTTTGACTTCAAGGAGCGGAGTTGACAATTCTCTCACATCATGGATGTAAACAGTGTCTATGATAGCATTAACGGTCTTGTCATGTTTCGGCATAGGTGCAGTGATGACATTTGGAGTCTCTGGAGGATCGAACTCAATTTCCCCAGCATCTATCATGTCTTGTATTTTATTTTTCAGGGTCCAACAGTGATCGGCGTCATGTCCTGGACAGTTAGAATGGTATGTACATGTTGCATCGGGGCGATAACTCGGAGAGGAAGTGTTGACATTCTTTGGAGGATCTTTCAATGTGATCAGATCTGCTTTTAACAAGTGCTGCAATGCTTGAGAAATTGGCATATTGATTCTGGTGAAGTTTCTTCTTGGTGCATCTGGTCGACGCGTATACTTCGGCGGTTGATCTTTTTGAGGTGCAGATGCGGAGATCAGAACAGCCCCTACAGATTGGTGATGCTCACTTTTGCGACCTTTCTGACTGTGCATTGTATTGACTTCATTTCTCCCACTGATGGGCCTTTTTGTAGTACCAGAGGAGGAGCCTATTTGAATTTTTCCATTTTGAATACCGCTTTTGACACGCTCTCTAGTTAATATCAGGTCAGTGAAACCTGATGATGAGCTTCCCAGCAAATGACTGTAGAAAGGGCCAGTTAAAGTGCCCATGAACATGTCGACCATCTCACGATCAGATAAGGGTGGTTGAACCCTTCCAGCTAGATCTCTCCACTTTTGTGCATACCCTTTGAAACTTTCTTTTGGTGCCATAGACATGCCTCGCAATTGAGTACGGGTTGGTGCAAGGTCAGCATTGTATTGATACTGTTTGTAGAAAGCAACAGCCAAATCTTCCCAGGTGTGAACTTTTGTACTTTCCAGTTGGTAGTACCACTCAAGTTGTGTACCCGACAGACTCTCCTGGAAGAAATGAATCCACAATTTGTTATCTGCCGTATGAGGTAGTATCTTCCTCACATAGGACCTTAGATGCAGTTTTGGGCAAGAAACTCCATCATACTTTGCAAAGACAGGAACTTTGAATTTTGGAGGGATAACAATATCTGAGACTAGCCCAAGGTCATTGAAGTCTAAACCAGGTATTTTTTGTATCTCCATAGCTTTCATGCGTTCTTCCAACTGCTGGTATTTGTCATCACCCTGTTCGTCTTCGGAATGATAATCTTCTTCGTTAGAAGAGAGGGAGGGTTTGGCAGAACCCTGGTTGCTGTGATTGTCTTCTCGATCACCTTCACCGACTATTTCAGGGATAGGTGCCTTTTTGGGCCTTTTGACTGGGATTTTGACCTTCCTTGCAAGGTGACTTAAGCCTGCAGATCCTTTGGACTTCTTTTTCTTCTTGATTATCAGGGCTTTGAGTTCTTGTTGCCCCTTTGCTAGCTCCAGAATTGCTACCTGAACTTGGGCGTTCTGTGCTTCGAGATTCTTGACGCTTGTTTCAGAATCCATCTCTTCTAACTGAAATAAACAGTGAGGAGATGAGAAACCCATTATGTGAACCTGTTATGCAATGTTTATGAATGAAATGCATATGCAATGTTTTCAAGGATCTTAGAATTTAGATTTGTTAAAAAAGAGAAACAAACATTTATTACTCAAACAATTTATTTCTTTTTTTCTTTTCTTCTTTTTTTTTTCTTTGCCTCATTCGGGCTTTACAAAATAAAGAAAATAAAGGATTCCTCAAGCCTTCCATGGACGCTTTCTCTTTGCACCCAGGAATGTGTTGATCTGCTGTTCTTCCTGGAGTTGTCTGGTGAGCTCCAACACTTTCCTCTCATAGTCTTGAAAGTGTGCTTTGAAGGTGTCTCTTTCTTCTCTTAGTTGAACCCAAGATTTCTGCAGCTCTTCCAAGTCAGATGGCATGTCCGGATATAGAATAACTCGAGGTTCACTCCCTTAGACTTCTGGCTCAATAGTCACAGGTAGAATAGCGGGATATGGCATGATGAGTTTCTGAGCATGAGCACGCACCCATTTGAGGTAAGGCTCCATGGGAATAGAGTTCCATTGTCCTAAAGTATTGCTTTCTACTTTATAGACACTGCCCCACACATGTATAAACCTTCGTCGATATCTTTGGGAATCATCTTCGTAGTCAAACACAATGCCACGGATAATCATGTCATGAGGACCATTTCTTCGTGCATATCCGAATTGGCGCAAAGCTAAAGAGGGGTTATAAGTGATGCCTCCCCTGATGCCAAGGAGTGGCACATTAGGGTACTCTCCATAATGGTCAATGATAGTAATGTCTCTTTGAAAGAAGTTGTTCCACCGGATATCTGAATGAGACAAAGACATAATCCTGCGAGACCATTGCATCCTTTGTTCATTTCTCAACACTGACCGGGGAAGGTGTAATGTAAACCATCTAGCCAGTAGTGGTACACATCACATAAGAGTTCCTCGTTTCTTCATGGTACGAGTGTGTAGGGAATGTAGAATGTCTCCCAGCAAGGTAGGTACCGGGATGCGGGTTAAGAAAATGTTGATAATGTGCACACTTATGAACTGGTCGGGATTAGGGAATAAAACCAACCCATAGATCAAAAGAGCCACAACTTCCTCAAAAGCTAGGTAACTTCTGTTTTTTAGTAGTAATCGAGCCTTTTCCATTAAGAACTTAGCAAGCAAACCCTGGACTCCACTCTTTGTTTCCCAATTGGACTCGATTTCTGACTTTCGCAAATGCAAGGCAGCAGCAATGATTTCAGGTTTTGGAATCTTTTCTAAACCAGTGAAAGGTAATTGATCTCGAACAGGTAACCCAATCAGTTTAGAGAACTCTTCCAAAGTAGGTACCAACTAGTAATCAGGAAATGTAAAACAATGATGTTCGGGATCAAAGAATTGGAAAAGAACCCGTATCATGTCTTCTTCAAATTTTGAGGTAACCAAATGGAGTAGGTGACCGTGCTTTTCAGTGAATTGAGCATTTCTGGGAAATTCTGATATTAAGTCCTTAAATTTAGATGGTACTGTCAAGATATTGATTCGGATATAATCTCTGGTAGCGGGAGCCATTACCTGTAAAAACAGAACAAAGGTAAACTCTTCGATCCTTGAAATGATTAGTGAGAAAATGATATGCTTATGATGCTTATGATGCTTATGATGTCAAACATGTGGCACACACAAACAAATCAAACAATAGCCTTAGGTTTAAAGGCTTGCATGAGGTTGATAGGTGATACCCTCCCCATTGAAGTTGAGTTGGTTAAAACCTGTCTTAAAATAGTATTCGGGTTCTATGATCCTTGGAGACAACATCTCAATACGGCGCTCGAACGGCCGATCAAAACATTCCTCGAGGATAACTAACTTCGATCAATTTCAAAGCCAGTCACTTAATAGGCCACAAGTCAAGTTCAACTAAAGGTTCTAAGACAAATTAGTGTTTAATGACATTTCAGAAGCCTAACATACTCCTTGATCGTTTTCAAAGGATATCAGTATAAACCAAAGTGTCGCACTAACGGTGACCACCGGATTAACCGTATCGGTACATGCCGTACAGTTTCCTTGGTCTATTGTCACATACTTAAGGAATCTCAAGATTCGGGTTAGAATCTTTCACACAAGCAAATACCCAAACACACCTTTGAAAAAAAATAGAACAATCAAGACAAGCAATTGAAAACATCGAAGTGATCTACACTCTAAGGTAACCCCTTTTGAAAACATTTTGATTTCTGAAATCCCCAGCAGAGTCGCCAGTTCTGTCGCGCGCTCGGTTGCTTTACTACCTCTCGTGTGAGAGATACGAAATGACTCTTCTTTTGTTTTTGAGTTTTGAAAATCAGAGAGTCGCCACCGACTTTTATTTTATCCAATTAAGGAAAGGTTTATAAAAGAAACAGAAAAAGACCTTTAAGAGATTTTGGGTAAGGGGGTAGGTTATACAAAGGGAAGGTGTTAGCACCCTTTGTATCCATGGTTATCCATGGGCTCTTAATTGCTTAGCTCACTTGTTTGAATCGTTTGTCTTGCCTTGAAATGCTTGTATGTGGTTTTAAAATTCATTTTGTAATTGAGTTTATAATGATCCTTGTGCGGATGTATACAAAGTGTTTTACCTTTTGAAGGATGTTTTGAAAAAAGAACGTTAACTTCGTAATGATCCTTGTTTGGATATATACCAAGTATTGTCTTTTTTTTTGAAAGTTTTATTTTGAAAAACAATGATATATGAGACATTTGTTTGTTTTGATTTGAGCAAGCAATTAGGAGATCTACCCTAAGTTTATAAGGTCTTTTCCCATTTCCTTTAGAAAATTCTCCTTTTACCGGATGTAAACAAAAGTTCGATTTTGTATTTGAAACAGTAGAATTTGGATTTTTAAACTAAGCTCAAATATATGTCTACATCTTGTTAAACATGCATGAATGGTAAGATATGAGGTGATTTATGTTTGAACAAACCGTGGCTTGTGTGGCTCGATTTGTGAGGCTTTGATGCTTAAAACTTATTTGGATAGGTTCAATGAAGTTCAGAGATGATGTTTAAACACTTAGTTTGGATTGAAACTAACTGAAACTTAAAATTCGAATTTTAAATTTCTTGCAAAATTTCAAGTGTGTTACAAGTGTGTTACAAGCAAGGGTATGGTTCTGAATTCGTGTTTTTTGATTAATGAAGTGTTCTACTTCATTTATAGACCATAGAAGTACTTAAAAACTAAGCTACCAAGCATTGATGTTTCTTTGAATCTTTGAATTTTATAATATATAAAGCTTTGAATTCAAGCAACCATGGCTTGATTTTTCTTCACCCTCTTGCCCTAGGCCTGCTGTACCCTTTCATGCTGCAGAGCTTTGAATGATTCTTGGTGACTCATGCTTAAGAACAAAGCTACATAACATTATCCTTCACCATTTCTTTTTCAATTTAATTTTAAATGAAATAAAATTAAACCAAAAAAAGAAATAAAATGTTATGGACCTTAGGTTGGTCGTGGGAGGCCCTTAGCATTGTTGGGAACATGTTTGGATCATGTAAACTTGGCCCCTTTTGGTAAAAAAACACTTTTGATCAATGTTGGTTTCATGCATTTTCCCAAAAAATAGCCAACTTCAACAAGGCATAAATCCCTCAATTTTTATCATATGAAGGAGTTCTTGTACTTTTTAGAAACCTCAAGATGTCCTCTAAAAGCCACTTTGGAAACTTTTTTTTTCATTTGGAGAAGTTATCTTGATGTTATGGCCTTTGAGAAAAAACCACTTTTTGTTGACTTTGAAAATGACCTGTAATGTCTAAGCTCATATTTTTCAAATGGTGAATCCAATGACCATGGGACAAATTGCATTTGAAAGATAGTTGAATTTCCTTCAAAACAAGCTTTGGTTGGAATTTTTTGAATGAATGAGGAGAGAGTTATGGTCAGTCAAAGTTCAGTTGACTTTTTAGGAGAAAACCCTAATTTTGAAACTTAGGGTTTTGTTGATTTTTGATCTTTCCTTGATGAATTATGATCAACCAATGATCAAATGATGAATCTTTTGACAAAATATGGATGTTGACAAAAAATTTCATTTTTGACTGTCTGTTGACTTTTCGGTCAAACTGGTCGTCTGTTGACTGTTTGAGCTGCTGATTGTGCGTCTGAGCGAATTGAAGTTTGAAAATTTGTATGGTGGTACTTTGAGACATATGGAGGTCCATGAAATCCATTTGAGGTCTCAAAAAACTTGTTCTCCTGAAAAAAACAAAAACCCTAGTTAAGGACTGTTTGTGTAGGAGACAGTTAAGCGTACCTGATTTTTGTGCAGTGCTGAGTTTCTGTTGATCATGTGATGTTCAGAAGACTTCTAGAACAAAAATCTTGGAATTTTGCAATGCAAAAGATTGATTTGATTGATGGTACAAAACACGGAGAATTGCACTGTCAGCGGGTTTAACTGTCAACTGACTGTTCAGGCATTAACGTAGCAGTTAAAGTGAAAATTCAACAGTTAAAGTTAATTTTTTCTTTTTGTTTTTTGTTGTGTTAATGGTGAAAATTTATTTACATGAGTTGTTAGAAAAACACAAACATAATAAATAAATAAAATATACCGTACGCGAACGAAATTACCGATAATAACCCTGAAAAACATTTAATGCACAGAAAAATAAATATTTAACTGGCAGAAAACACACAAAATATTATCTTAATAATTAAACAACAGTACGACAGATAGTATGACATTTAATACTGACAGTACAAATATTACATAATATAATGAACAGTACGACGAGTAAACGGTACGTTATTTGAAAACAAAAGATACGACAAACTTTAAGAATGACGATTAATAACCCATGCTATAAATAATAATATATAGATGATTGGGAGTGTAAACAACCCAGGTCCGCATTTCTCAGGACTATGCAGACAGAAGAAAGACATGATTACCACCACGACGGTGATGACCATAAGAAAACACGTATCCATCCGCTTTGCCATTTTTGCCGGGGAAGAAGAGAGAATGAATATGAGGTAGAAATTTGAGAGATGAGTTAAAATTTGATGTGAGATTTTATGGAAAAAATGAGATGTATTTATAGAGTAAAAAGAAAGATAGAGACGTTGGGGAATGAAGTGATTCCGTACAAAAAAGGAAAACTTGAGTGGTAGTAGGATTTGAAAGAAAGTGTGTGGTAGGGTTTGAAAAAGAGAGATGTGTAGAATAAAGTTAGGATTTGATTTTGAAAGAAAGAGATTTGAAAAGAAAGGAAAAGATTTTGAAAATAATAGAATATAGTACAAAAGTTAGTGGGAAACAAAAACTAATAATTTACTTGTTACCAGTACAGTCTGAATCCCCGGACTCTGCGCCTGCAAAAAGATTTAATTCTGTACCAATTGCGTCAGTGCTATTTATCTGTAAATAAATCTCAAATAAACAGCGTGTGTGAAATGATAAACAGTATTTGGCGTTTTGTGTAAGAATAAATTCAACAGCGAACCAAAATACCGTATAAGAAAAATTCTAAAAATCGAGTATTCTTAAAAATCAGGATATTTGTGAAATAAAATCCAAGATTATATGAAACTCCCAATTTTTTAGACAAAAGTCTGTTGCCTTTTTTTCTGAAAAAGATGCGGGCAAATTTTGGGGTATAACAGATTGCATAATCAACTTCTGATTGGAATCATACAACTTCAAGAGGTTGTTCTTCATAACAACTGAGAAACCTTTTTCAATGAGCTGATCCACACTCATCAGATTGCTTTTGATTCCAAGAACATACCAAACATCTTTGATCAGAACATTCTTCCCATTCTTCACTCTGACTTTGACATTTCCCATTCTTTCTGCATAAAGGTACTTATCATCAGCACATCTGATCTTTGTCCTCCTTTCAGAGTCAAAATCTATCAGCCATTGTTTGTTTCCAGTCAAGTGATTTGAACACCCAGTGTCCATATACCACCATTATGACAAACATCTTCCGTCAGACTCTGAAGCCATCAATAGCACAGGTTCATCATCTGAATCTCCTCTAGCTATATTTGCTTCTTCTGATTTCCTTCCTTTGTTTGCCAAACAGTCTCTAGCAAAATGGCCAAACTGTTTGCAACAGTAACATTGAACTTTCTTCTTCTCCTTTCCCTTCTGATATTTCTTCTCATCAGAAGTTGAGGCTTCCTTCTAGAATCTATCACCACGTCTATTCTTGGACTCTGACCAAGAATGCTTTTGGTCCTTCTTGACAAAAGAAGCTTTCAGAGCTTGCTCAACTTCCCTTTCAAAAGTTCTTTCAGTCAGACGCAACTCTTGTGCTTCTAGACTGCTTTGCAACTCTTCTATTCTCATGGTTTCTAGATCTTTAGAATGTTCAATAGATACAACAATATAATCAAATTGAGGAGTAAGTGACCTCAATATCTTCTCTATGATTACTTGTTCAGAAAGGGTTTCTCCAAAAGCCTTCATCTCATTAGTGATCAAAATCACTCTAGAGATATACTCAGAAACTTTCTCATTGTTCTTCATGTTGAGATTCTCATATTGCTTTCTCAGGGATTGAAGCTTCACCTTCTTCACTGATACGTCACCACCGTAACACCTGACCAGTATATCCCACGCCTCCTTTGACGTCATAGAATCAACAATCTTCTCAAACACATTCACATCCACACACTAATAGATGGAGAAAAACGCCTTCTGATCTCTCTTCCTCGTTTCTCTCTGTGCTTCTCTTTGTTCTTCCGTTGCATCCGCTGCAACCGGAACATATCCTTCAGTTACAAGATCTAGAACATATTGAGCACCAAATAATATACGCATTTGAATCGTCCATCTATTCCAGTTTTTACCATCAAGAACTCGAAGTTTGGTATTCAAGTTGCTTCCACTCATCTTTAAACTTGTGCAGAAAAACAGATTTCACTCACACTCACACAGTGTTTCCCAACCCACAAACAACCAAGAAAAATGTGATTCAACACAACTTTGTTTTCCAGAAACAAAATCAATCACACAGTCACACAAACTCACGTTCACTTGTGTTTCCCTATGTTTGGAATCGGAGCTCTAGATACCAATTGTTGGTGCACAAGAATTAAAGATGATAACAAAGAGAATAAACAAAAGAATAACGGCGCAAAGAGAATGAGAGAATAAAAAATGTATATTCTACTACTTGTGTTATTAATAAATGATAGCTACTACAAGGCTATTTATACAAAAGAAAATCTTGCCACATAAGCCCTAATAGAGTAAACTTAGTGAACAAGTCTAAAGGTACAAACAGTATAATACCAACAAATACTAAAGTACCCTTTAACTAAACAGCTACGCTATCTGGACCCAGAAGGTAGAACTTCTAGTCAACACTATCTTCTGAGTAACCATCAGAAGGTCAACCCGCATCAGAACATCTGACATCCAGAGCTCCTGATGCTCATCTTCTGAATATTGAATTACTTTTCAATAGCATTGTCGGGTTTTTGAGCTTTCATTGTAACAGTCGTTACAGAAACTGTTTGGCACCTACTACATCTGCTACTTCAAAATGCGACATGCAGGGTTTGGTGTAACCTCTAGAGGCCGTTATACCAAGACCAACACGTGCGGCATCACCGATTTTGCTAAATAATAAGGCAACACTTAACATTACCACTACAATCATTTAGAACTTCAATGCAAAACATTACCGATAACAAAAGTTACTGCCTTACCAAGTTCCATTTGGATATATTCATGTTGTACCAAGCTAACACAAAACTCAACTCAATTATCAAATGATGTTCACAAGTAACTTTGAATTGAAGCTCAATTTTAAAGTAATCATGAACTATCAACTATTAATCTTGATTTTCAGTTGTTTATAATAGAACTCATATTTATACATTCCAATAATGTTTCAAATATCATGTTTTAAATTTACCTAATCTATAAAACATGATATCAGATTATAAAATATAACCTTAGCACTTATAATTGGCTAGATTTGAACTCAAAAACAAAATGCCTCTCAGCTGATTTTTATGCTTTTTCAGCTATTTTTATGCTTGTTGGTTGACATATATTTTTATGCTTGTTGGCTGACATATATTTTTATGCTTTTTCATCTTCCTTTTTCATCATCCTTAAATGCGAGTTGCCAAGATTAGAGTTACTTTATGGAGGGTTTCAAACCTTGAAATCAAAATTTCTGAGCTAACAGTCCTTTTTACATTGTAAACTCGAGTTAAACATTAAAAAAGACAACCGCTACAACAAGAGGAACATGTAAGGTACGTTTTTCATACTTCTTTCATGCTATTTACAGGATGCTGCCAGATAATAGCCTGTTTAAACATCATAACCTACGGTTGCAAATAAATAATGTGTTGCCTTGGATGGATTATAACTAAAAGCAAACCAATTCGGTACTAACTTGGTGCGGTGGTTACAAGAACATTCTATAAAATGTATGTTGATATAGTAAATCCTATTACACATTATACTTTATGCTTAGAAAAACTAGCTAATACATTTAATCAATTAACTAATAAAAATTCATTTGATAAGGAATCGGTAAAGTTTAATTTTAATTTTTAGAAAATGCATTTGAATGCTTAGGTCATAGTCACTACTCTGTTAGGATACTTGTGGATTTTATATGACTTGTAAGGATGCTATTGAGGGACTCATATATAATTAATATTAATTTTTACTAATTTCCCAATAGTCTTCTAAGTTTTCTAATACTATCAAAAATTCCATTAACTTGACAATTGAGACTTTGATCACCTTTCCATCATACGCAGGTAGACACAAAATGGGGGAAACTGGTATGAAAAATAACACTGATTCCTGCTGAATCTATTGACAAGTTGCAACCGCTTCACTTAAGACTTTGAAGAAGAAATACAACTTAATCTGCATAAAGTTTAGTTCCAAATCTTTAAGTATGTAAATGGCTGAATATATGTATTGATAAGCAATCCCCTTTTGTTATAGAATTTGATTATATTCATATTATAGTAACTCCTTTGTTTAGCTAAACTACCTAATGAAAACAAACAATATCTCATGTAAATTCATCCCATATCTAAGGTTTCCATATTAGTTTTTTGTTTGTTGTGTTGTAACCTTACTATTACATTCGAGGGGCCAAGAATCAATTTATACCATGAGGTTAATATTATAGGTTTGGCTTATAGGTTTAAAAACAAACAATATCTCATGTTGCTTATGATAATCAACAAATACTATACCAGTTCAAATAAACCATACCTGAATGAAATTAGAACTTTTGGACATCCGACTTAGAATTGGTGCAAAAATAGGTTGCAAGTCGGGCATTTTCAGGTTAAATTCCAGAGCATGTGTTGTAAAACCAAAACTTACACCAACTTATTATTTTGGAGTCTTAACTTTGATATTATCATTATAGATGAAACTACATGGATGAGCTACTATAATAATTTTTTTTGGATGACTTACTCTTATCATGTATAATAAATGTATGGGCTACCTACTTCCAACCATTTCAATGTATTTGAACCTCTATAAATGTCTCTTTTCAATATGTCTTTTTGGTTGGTAACTCATTAAATATTTAAGCGTCTCCTGTGATTAAGACATAGTACA
Source organism: Vicia villosa (assembly GCF_029867415.1). NCBI lineage: Eukaryota > Viridiplantae > Streptophyta > Magnoliopsida > Fabales > Fabaceae > Vicia > Vicia villosa. The sequence continues at coordinate 189,217,117 of NC_081182.1, read as the reverse complement.
TAATTCTTATGCTCCACTTCTATTCACTTTGAACTGTGCTATAAACCATATATCCATGTGTTTTGTAAATAATAATTTGTATCAATATGTACTTATGAACTTTTTAATTGCTTAAATATAGATTGTGTCTCCCGTAGTTAATATCTGTTCTCAAATATGGACCGTTCTTACCAATTGTCATCGGCAAAGAAAGCGAGAGCACAAAGATCACTTCATTTTGTAGATCAATGTTATATATCTAAGCTATTTCAAGCACCGTTGTAACAAATCTTGTATTTTCTTTCATCTTTTCATACTTTTTAAGGGTCTTTAAGAAGATTAACAACTTTACTAAGTGTAATGACATTACCATTTCACATCATGTCCTATTTTAAGTTCATATTTCTTAAATTGTCCTTTCTCCATTAAAGTCCTCTTTTTATTGATTTTTCTACAATAACATATTTAATTTATCTGTGCGGACGCACAGGTATGTTACTACTTTGATCTTGAAAATTGTTGGATGACTCTAACAGAGTATAATATGGAACACAATGAAAAGCAAAGATGATAAACAAGAAGAACAACAAGGATTAGTTATAAATGTTATTATTTCCTTTCTCTTTCAATCAAGATTACAAGTAACAAGAATAACAAATAACCCTCTCACCCTAAATTAGGATTTGCTGTGTGCAATGATGAGAGACTAGTATGCTATTCATAATAAGCCAAACATACTAAACTAATGGGATTTTTCACAAATACCCATTACAAGCCAACTTAGAGTACAAGTTAACTTAAATAATTGGACATAACAAACCCGCCCAATTCAAATACTAACAACCCTAGCATTTCGATACCAACATACTAGAACACATTTCAACTATAGTATGAAGGTCTTCGACACATTCTCTGTCGAAACAGGAAGCTACCCTTCAACCTACTAGAGTTAGACCTAATTCTCACAAATCTCCACCTTGGATCAAACTCTATAACCTCAGAGAACAAACTAGCTTTCTTCATGCAGCTTTATCACCTACATACCGTGGAAAAGCTTGCAACTCAGAAATGTCTTGGTGATCATATCAACAGCATTATGATCTGTTGAAATCTTCAGCACTTGGACTTTTCCACGCTCAATTACCCCTCTGACGAAATGCAACCTCACATCGATGTGCTTAGTTCGCTCATGATATGCTGAGTTCTTCGGCATGTGTATTGCACTTTGACTATCACATTTAACAATGATACCACGACCTTGAAGTTTCAGCTCCTTCGTAAAACCTTCAAGCCACAATGCTTCTTTCATAGCTTCAGTTAGAGCAATATACTTCGCCTCAGTGGTTGATAAAGCAACAACCTTATAAAGTGTTGCTTTCCAACTAATTGTTGTGCCAAACATAGTGAATTTATATGAGTTGCAAATATTGGAGTCACTATGAAATATCAGAAATATCAGCTTAGGGTTTGTGTAGAATCCATGAATTTATATGATTAATCATGTTCTTTGTTGTTATATTGATAACCCATGGTAGAACTATGATTAGAAACCCTTATATGCATGATTGTTGGTGGTTTGGTAGGGTTTATTTGGTTTAAAACGGAATTTGGAAGTGCTGTCAAAAATGGGGTTTTTTCCAAATATTGCAGAGGACGCGTCGACAGAGCGCGCGTAGTGTAACAGCCTGGGTCCGGGGCCCCTCGCAAGGCAAATCCAGCACTGCCACCTCACAATCTTCTCCACCCCCTCACTAGTAGAGTTTTTTCCTTTCATGGGAATCGAACCCTGTACCATGGAGTTCAAGTAGATGTTCATTCCATTCCCATTACTAAAGAGGCAAATAATGAGGCTGCTGAGGATCCAAATTTGTTAAAAAAATAATACATTTTTTAATACAATTTTTTCAATAGGTTAATACCAAGCCTATTAAATTTATAGCATAACTCAAAGTATCATAATTTCACAATATCATCCTTCAAATTCAAATCAGTTGACCATTACATAGTTACCTAATCAAACACATAACAAAATCCATAAACTAATTTTGAACAAAAAAACACATGACACAGTTCTACAAACAAAAAAGAAACACACATGTGACTAACCTTTAAAAAAACAAATACCATATATTGAGACAACCAACAACATGATATATAATGGATACACCATGTTCATAACATTCAACAAATTGAAATCTCAGAGACTTAAGACAAATGAAAACTGAAAAACTCTAATCATAAGATGATGAGTGTTAATCAAAACACGAAAGTTTTGATCAAGCAAATACACAAGTTACAACAACACTTTGATCATCATTTATACTCAAAGCCAGCCAGAGTCAAGCACAACATCTGGTGGCGCCAAATCTTTCTGATTCAAACTATCTTCTTTGTCAAAAGAAGAATAAGTTGGAAGTTGATTAAGTGCACCATCGTAAATATCATAATCTGCCAAACACAATTTAGTGAAATAGAATTCTTAAATAAAAGGTCATGATAGTTCATAATTACAACTGAAATGGCAACAATATTGAAAAATGTGATGCTAAGTTGCTAACGCTGAGTGGTTTCATTTTCTAAGCGGGACCATCTTAAGAAGTTTCTTCGGGGGCGAAACCATCTTAAGAAGTTTATTTGGCGACGAGTAATTAAACCAGCGCCATGATCATCATCTAGTCCATTCCATTGTGTATTTATGTCTGCTTCATCGGGAGCCATGCTATCAGTATTTTCTTGCAATAAATCAATACTTGAGCCTTTCAAATTTTGATCTAAATTGTAGTATACTGTTGGATCAATTAAATGACTGTAATATAAAGAAGCTGGAACGGGCAGACAAGGCTTAATCAGAGGAGCCTGAACCGGCGTGTCAACAGACTCAAATGAGGGATGTTAGAGCACATACATGCCGTTCCAGCTACTCTGTTGAGTCTGTAAATTTGGGAATGAAGGGAGCTCTAACCTCATGGACCCATATATGATCTAAGAAGAAGAGATATTTGGCGTGACATAAAATCCAGTTTTAGGGTTATCAATTTCTGAGCGGGACCATCTTAAGAAGTTTCTTCGGGGCGGACCCTTCTAAAGAAGTTTATTTGGCGAGTAACTAAAGCAACACACTGATGATAATCTAGTCCGTTCCATTATTTACTAATGTTCGCTTCATTGGGAGTTGTGCAACTAGTATTTGCTTACAAATTTTGATCTAAATTGCAGATACTCCCTCTGGTCCCATTTATAAGAAAAGATTCCCTTTCTAGATACATTGAATAAATAATGTATTTGGACAACATATTGTCCTGATACGTTACTTATTCAATGTATCTAAAAAGAGAATATTTTATTATAAATGGGACCGGAGGTAGTAATAGATATGTAAAAGAAAGTGAGATATAATCGCCCAAGAAATATTTCATTAGATATCTACAATATAAGAAAATCTTATGTTCTGCTAAGTACCAAAATACCCCTCTTGCTCCTCAACATGCCACGTGGATACCTTCTGCATCCAGAATTGAAATTCTTGCTTACTTGCCAATATCTTTTTTCTAGTTGTTTTTTCAAACATGAGGTCTTCGTTCTCTCTCATATCTTTCTCTCTCTTCAGATTCAAAACTCAACCCTAACTATCTTCAACCCTAAACCATCTTCCATCTTCAAAGCTCAACCATCTTCATCGCCTTCCTCCGAGCTTTCTACATGGCAAGACCGTTGGAGAAAATTTTCTTTTTCCTCTTCCTCTTCGTCTGCAATAAAACACGTCCCATCTCAAATTTGTGTTGGTGAGTTATGAGTTATGCCGCTTCGTATGGGGTTGCCGGTTTAGTTCCACCGTTCGTATTTCACCACCAGCGTCTCTATTTTCCTCAAGGTATGTTCTATGTTGAATATTAAGGATTTTAGGGTTTATATGTTTTGTTGATTTAGGGTTTTCTTACAGTGTTGGTTTTCTGAACTGTATTTTTTAGGCTGTAGATGATAAATATAATTATATTGCAAGGATCGTTGAGTTCTTTGAATATGAAGACAAAGTTCTATAAGGATACATCGTTCTGATTTTGGTATGGTTTATTGCTCTTCAAGTTTATAGAGATTAAATTGATAAACCCTAATTCCTAATCTTTTTTGGTTGCTTCCAATTTCTCTGCTTTGTTTCTGATTTACGTGTTGTTTCCACATGGATCTTTCTGATGCCACCAATCATATTGGATTCAAGTCTAATGAACTGTTGTAGTTGAGAAAATGATTATGTTGTTGATTTTTTTTGTTCCAGGTTTTGATGTTAACTGATTTTGGAATGTCGAAAGAAATTGAGGAATCCGAGAGATCTAACTCTGTGTGGGACTACAAAATACATGGCTCCATAAGGTAATGAAATGATAACGTGGAAGGTAACGAATTAACGCAATTCATGAATAGCGTCTCTTGAATTGTTTAGGTTCTCCAATTGTTTCCTACTTGCGGTTTCAAAATTAGAATGTGTTTAATTTTTGTTGTGCAGGCTTATAAATGGGAGGAGAAGCTGAATTGTAACATGTTTTGTGCAGGTAGCACGTCCTGATTCTGTGCAGGTTTATTATAATGGATTACCGATTGAACGCAATGATATGGAGTCATTGGATGCATAGTTTATAAGGGTTAATAACAGTTGGGGCAAATGAAGGTTAGTTAGAGTTTATTTTCTGAAATGGTTAACTGTTAGTTTAGTTTACTTTTGGAAGTGTTTTGGCGGTGTATGCGGATTGTCTTAAATTTGAATGCGGTATGGTGATTTGTCTTTGAATTGTCAACTATTATGAGGGTTCAGTCTATTTTCTGGTCGGGATGCTTTTGGTTATGAATATTAACAGTCTTAAGTTGTACTTGACTTTCATATTGCATTGACAGTATACATGCTGTAGTAGAAACTTGCATCCTTTCATACTCTTTCATCTTTCATTGCAGGCTTGACTGAAATTTTCTATCCCTGTGTATTATTAGGATGCAATGTAGAGAGCCTGATGGACGACAACACTTTATGCTTCTTACAGCTCTCCTCATCCAAATTACGCTGAAATTGTTGTTGTGCGTCATGGTGAAACAGCTTGAAATGCTATCAGTAAAATCCAGCTACTTTTCTGTTTCCTTTTTATCTTTTCACCTTCTGCTCAAAATCTTGAATTGCGTCAATTGAATGTCGCATTTGTTTTTATATTTGTTGTTCCTTTTGTGTTTTCCGGCCCTGATATGATTATGTTCATATTCCACTAATACATGTAAACAGGGACAACTGGATGTTGAATTGAATGAAACTGGAAGACAACAAGCAGCAGTAGTAAGTTGTGTTTATTTGTTTTCTAATTTCTATTTATTTTGTTGACTTATGCTTTCATGGTTCTGATTAGTGTTAAATTTACAATTGAGGTGGGTGATAGAATCTCCAGGAAATCTAAGTTCTTAGTTGTATATTCTTCGGACCTCGAAAGAGCTTTTGAAACACCGCAAATAGTTGCATCCAAATGTGGAGGGGTGGAGGTTAGCAACTATAGTCATTTTTCTACATGTTGCCTATTAGATTATTAGACTATTACCTATTTTTCTTTTTCTGAATAATATTTTCCTTCAACTGAAACTTTAGGTTATCAAGGATGCTGACCTACGAGAAAAACACCTAGGGGATCTTCAAAGCCTGGTTTATAGTGAACTAGCAAAAACTAGTCCTAAAGCATAAAAGGCATTTGTATCTAAGAAGGAAGATATGGAAATACCAGTAAGTACTATTGAAACTAAATTGTAAGCATAAATTTCCTTGGTAACAATGTAGTTACGTGAAGAATATAAGTTTGGATTAGGCTACTAAATAGAAAATTCTTCTATTTCAATGGACATATCCAAAGAATTTATCATTGTCATTAGACGTGGCTGCATGTGGAACCTGAAGAAGTAGCTAGCAGATCATGTCATATCATATGACATAGTAGAATATGAAATAAGATCATTTATAAATTAGATCAGTTAAACTCATCCTGTAATTTCATGGTTAGAGATTTTAATATAATTATTTTAAGATCGATTATATAAGATAATCATCCATTTTTCATTGAGAATGACCTGTCAGTCAACTCGACCAAATCTCATGTAGGCAGAGATGAGATCGTGAAGCTGTTTTTGAACCTGTTAATATAATTATTGTTTGCAGAATGCGGTTTTGCCCCAAGTATTATGTCGAGGTTCTGATACTGGTGTATGACAAACATCTTCAGGTTTTTCTCTCTCTGGTATTGGCTGCTGTTTGGGTTTTATTCTGGTTGTGGTTTTGGTCTGCTGTTACAAGCTTTTAGCAATGACCTTTATCTACTGTTTAGTAAGCAAATGTATGGTGTTCACTCATTTGGATTTTGATGTAATTGGTTCAGTGGCATCCCTTATGCCTTTTGATTAATAAAAATGTTTTCTTTGGCCTTGCAAAAAAAAAATTATTGTGGCTCATTTACATACATATGTTTTCAAATGTTCTAATGTAACAATCTCTTTCTTCTTCTAGAAATTATGACATTGTGATGACTCACGGGAAAGAATCAAACTGAGTCGGGCGGGTTGGGAGCCTTTACCCAGTCACCAACAACTCCGAACACCCGTACTATGCATGATCTGTAGAAAACAACATTGCCATTTGCCTTGACATCTTTTAGCTTGCATGCAAAATCCCTTGGTATAAATGTTCCTCTCATGGGGGTTCTGTCTGCATGTGTTGGAGTAAATTTGTATTTTTGCACTTTTGTTCTGAAATTTTCTTTTTACTTTTATTTGTTTTTCTATCTGGTGTCAATCATGTTAATGACCCTATGAATGTTGATTTTCCCATTTTGCAGATGGACTGCGTTTGACATCAAAAATAGCTCTGTAGATGATAGTTTTCGCATTGAAATGTCAACTGGAAAGTCTCACAGTCTCAGGATGTCAGAGCCTCTAAAGCCTCCACCTGCTAAGAAGCCTCGTAGAGATCGAAGCAAAAGAAAATCGCCAGGAAGATCCTGTTCAAGTGAAGTTATGGAACAAGAAATCTAGAAAGATTTTCTTGAAGATTTATTTGAGGCGGTAATTTCATGGCTTCCTACTGCCACTTTTTCCCGCTTTCGTTCTGTATGCCGTCAATGGAGTTCTTTGCTTGCTTCTCAAAGCTTTTCTCAGCATTGTGCCTAAAAAAGTGGAATCATCCTTCTATATCATCAATGCCCACAAAGTTGATTGGTTTGCTAGTGTCTTCTGCAGGGGGGGGGTTAGTTTGCTTTTTTGAACATTGCCCATCGAAACTTCTATGTATGTAAACCACTTACTCAAATTTACATATAAGTCTTGCTTTAGGCTTAAGTTGATTCCAATTATTAGAGGTTGGTACATTTTGAAAACATTTATTTTATTATATGATAATGGTTGTTTTTTTTAAACAATCGTATGAAAATTAAACTCAGGAGAATAATCAGAACTTGCAAAATGGATCCTTAATCTGAACTCTGAAGATTATAATATTTTATAAGTTATCATTTATCAACAGATATTGCAGAATGGATCGTTATTAATGACAAAACTTATATATATATATTTCTTCAATGATATAAAGGAATAACATAATTAACCTAAATTTAATCTTTTATTAAAGCTTTTTATTTTTCTAATCAAAATACACTAAAACAACGGGTATCCGTGCGAATGCAGGGGTATCACACTAGTTATATATATGTAAAAGAATTTAATTGGAATACACTTACGGTGTAAATAATTTTTTTGAATCACAACCATTATTTTGTTCGAAATGTTTGATTTTTTATTTTTTTACTTTTTTAAATAATATAATTAAGTAGTTGTTATGTATTAATAGTGTAAAAAGTTTTGCCTAATTAAATTCTATGTAAAAAGTGTGTCATAGGTAGATACTTGGCACCAATAATATGTTTAAAAATGTGAAAAGTGTTTATAGAGCTTATAAAAGAAGTGAGATGGTATTTTGCAATTACATAGATAGAGAATACATTAATTTAGTGAGTAATAACGATAAAATATATCATGATCTATTGAAACTTTTTTTATTAATTAAAGCTATATTTTTTTAGTTTGTGTAAAATAACTTTAATAGGATGTATATTTCCGATAGACCCATCCCATATATAAGAAAATGGGTAATGCTAACTTGTGCCCCAAGGGCACAAGTTAATAAACCCATAAATAGAAATTTCATATTAAAAATAATAATAAAATCATTAACTATAAATTTGTATTAAATGCATTACACAATTTCTAAGAAAATTTTACTATATTTATCTCTTAACTTGTGCACTTGGGGCACAAGTTAGCATTACCCTAAGAAAATATATAACTTTAAAAGGATGTATATTTCCATAGACCCATCCCATATATAAGAAAATATATAGAATCTTTTATTTTATTTTTTCTATAAAAATCCACATCAGTTAGGATGTACTATTTGTTAGGTTAATGTTAAAGTCACATATTTCATTAATGTCTATAGTTTTCTAATTTAACAATAAGAGATTTTCTAACTGTATAATTCGTTTCTTTAAAATGTAAGGGTAATATTCGCTTATATTTTTAAATTAAAAACACAAGTTAAAAGTTAAATGTAATAATAATAATAATAATAATAATAATAATAATAATAATAATAATAATAATAATAATAATAATAATAATAATAATAATAATAATAATAATAATAATAATAATAATTTAATAATTTTATTAGTTGATTATTTATCTTTTCATTGTCTTTTTTCGACACAAATTTTTTAGTTATAAGTTTCCTAACCTGAACTCTTAGACAAATATTAACATTACTTTAAAATAAAATAATTTGTAATATTAAATTATAAAATATAAATAATAATAATTTTGAATTTATAAGAAAAATAAGTATTGGAATCACAATGATTTGATTGTGATTTTAAAAAAAACTAAAATTACACTTTAAAAATTCAACAAAATCATAATATAGTCACAAATTGTGATTGAATTATTATAATTTCTAACTAAACATAAACTTTCTTTAATCTTTATTTTTAACTAATTATTATAATTCAACCAAAGATGCTTTGAGCAGAAGAGGCATTCTTGACATCTTCGATAATCTTTGTTGCGAGTTTTGCAAGGCTCATGTGGAATCCCCGATTCACTTGTTTTTCTTGTGCTCGGTTTCTAAGACCGTTTGGACTCGTATCTTTTTTTTGGTTAGGAGAGGACATTCTCTTTTCGTTTGAGGAGTTTTTGGACTTTGGTGGCTTTGAAGAGAAGGTGGTAAAAAGCTAACATCCGAAGTAAGATCAATACGATTTGGATTGCTACTGTTTGGAGCCTATGGAATATCAGAAATTTGATGATTTTCGAGAAGGTTGAATATAGTTTTGACAAGGTGTGCTATAATGTGATGTTTCACTCTTGGAGTTGGTTGGATTCATATAACCCGCTTTTGTCTAGTTGTTTTTATGATTGGTACAAAGTTCCTTTGGATTTTTTTACGTTCGTTCTGTTTGTAAGGGTTGCACCCCTAGTGCGAGTTCTTATAATCAATTGCTTATTTAAAAAAAAAACTAATTTAAACCACAAATCAATTTTTTTTTAAGGAATGGCGTGACAGTGGGATTGTATAATTATTTTAGGAATATTTGGAGAAAATACCTTTTGTCATTTATTATAATGAATCACTAACTCTAACAAATATTAGTTTGTTATGGAATGAATGTCATGGTTTTCATTGATTCTTAATCCGATATATATACAAGTATATGGTTGAATACAATATCTAATCATTCTAAATATAATTGCCTAATATTAAATCATTTCCATATAAACTAATGCTAAGAATAGTAAAATGAAGATATGTACAGCTAATGTCATAATGTGCTGTTATGACATTATCTTCACATAATGTGCTGTTATGACAGCATCTTCATGATATTATTTGGCAAGATATCAGTAGCCTAAGATCCCCATCAAGTTAGAGCATGCAAATTGTGGATGCCCAATTTGTTTAGAAAGTAATCAAATTGTTGTTTTCCCAATGCTTTAGTAAATATATCAGCGAGTTGAATATTTGTGGACACATGGTGAGTGGAAATGTTGCCTTTGAGGAGTTCATCGCGTAAAAAATGACAGTCAACTTCGATGTGTTTTGTGCGCTCATGGAAAACTGGATTGGCATCTATATGCAATGCCGACTGACTATCACAATATATCTTCATGGGTCGAGAGTGAGAGACGCCAAGGGAGAGTAATAATGCTTTCAACCATTTGAGCTCACATGTCGTAGTAGCCATGGAACGATATCCTGCCTCAGCAGACGAACATGAGACAACCTGTTGCTTTTTGGTTTTCCAAGAGATAGGTGAGTTCCCAAGAAAAACAATCCATCGAGTAAGAGAGCGCCTTGTCAAAGGGAAGCCTGCCTAATCCGAGTCACACCAGGCATTAATTTGAAGATCGCAATCAGCTTGGAGAAGAATACCTTGGTCGGTATTTCCCTTTAGATATTGAACAACACGAAGGGTTGCATTCCAGTGTTCTTCTAAAGGTTTTTGCATGAATTGAGCCAACATATGAACCGAGTAAGAAAGTTTAAGTCTAGTGACAGTTAAGTAGACCAAACAGCCTACTAGTCTTCGATAGCGATCCGGATTGGAAAGTGGAGTTCCAATGGCCAAGGGAAGATGGTGATTTGATCTAAGGGAAAACCAACAAGCTTAGCACCTAACAATCCAGCTTCAGTGATGATGTCAAGTGTGTATTTTCGTTGGCACAAGAAAATTCCTTTGGAATTGCGAGCCACCTCAATGCCAAGAAAATATTTTAAAGGGCCAAGATCTTTCATATGAAAGCATGTGCTCAAGTAGGATTTGAATGAATCAATTGATTTGTTGTTGTTTCCCGAAATGATAAGGTCATCCGCGTAAACTAACACATACAACTCTACGTAGTCACGACGTATGGTAAAAAGAGAGTAATCAGAGTAGGACTGTGTGAAACCATAGCATTGAAGAGCGCTCTTAAGTTTGGCAAACCAACACCAAGGTGCCTGTTTCAAGCCGTATAGAGATTTCCGCAGGCGACACACCTGATTTGGAATAGATGTCTTGAAACCAGGTGGTAATTTCATATACACTTCTTCATCAAGCTCACCATGTAAAAATGTGTTATGAACATCCATTTGATGAAGTTCCCAATGTTTTGCAGCAGCAACAGCGAGAAACGTTCTTACAGTTACCATTTTGAAAACTGGAGCAAAGGTTTCATGATAATCCAACCCCTCAACTTGGTTGTTCCCCATAATATCGAGCCTAGCCTTATAGCATTCAATAGTTCCATTTGAGTGACATTTAATTTGATACACCCATTTGCTGCCGATAGCCATTTTGTTTGGAGGAAGTGTTTCTACTGTCCAAGTCCCATTATTTTCAAGAGCCTCAATTTCCAGCTGCATGGCATTTCGCCATCGATATCTTTGACAGCTTCAGCAAAGCCTTGCGGTTCTATGGCAGCAGAAGCAGCACCTAAAAATTGCCCGTGTTGTGGTGAAAAGTTAGCATAATTCACATATTAGGATAAGGGATAGGGTGTACCTGAAGGACGTGACAGAGCAATGGAATAATTTGAGGGGCATATCTTAGAGATGGTATTGGTCACAAAGTTTTGCATCTTGGTAGAAGGAATCTTAACACGATGGCCACGTCCCAAATTTTCGATTGTATCAGCAGTAGATGGTTCTTCATTGATTTTAACAGCTGGTGGCGTGTCATGAGACTCGGGTGAAGAGGATTCAATATGAGATACAATTGGAACAGCTGGTAGCATGCCATTTAATTTATCATGATCATGTAACCTTGTAGTTTCAACTGCTGGAGCTGAAAGGGCAGCGGGTATAGTAACAACATGCTGAAAGGGATCATCTTCAGCAATATTGTTATTGAAAGAGACATCTGGAAAGGTGTGGTCATATTTACATGCAAGCTGGTGCGGTATAATTTCTGCAGCAAACGAAAACTTATCTTCATAGAAAACAACGTCTCTCGAGTTAAAGAAAACACCTAGCTCCAAGTCATACATATGCCACCCCTTTGTGCCATAAGGATATCCAAAAAATGCACACTTACAACTTCGACTAGCGAATTTGTCACCCTTATGATGTTGATTATGTGCATAAGCTAGGCAGCCAATGACACGAAGGTGCTCAAGAGAAGGAGGCTTACCATACAAGAGTTCAAAGGAGTTTTACCATCTAAATTTTGTGTAGGAGTTTGAATAATCAAGTAACATGCAGCAAGAGCACATTCCCCCCAAAATTCAATTGGAAATTGGGCTTGAAAGCGCAAAGCACGAGAAACATTAAGAACGTGTCTATGCTTCCGCTCTACTCTTCCATTTTGTTGTGGTGTTCCAACACATGAAGTTTCATGAATAATAGCACGATCACGAAAAGTTGGTTTCATACAAGTGAATTCAGTTCCATTATCGCTTCAAATTATCTTTACATGTGTACTAAATTGTCGTTCAACCATTGCTAAAAATTGATAAAGATATCTATAGACTTCAGTTTTATCAACGAGAAGATAAATCCACATTGCTCTCGAGAAATCGTCAACAATAGTTAAAAAATATCTAGCACCGCAAAAAGTATCATTTCGATAAGGCCCCCATAAATCACAATGAATTAAATGAAAAGGAGTGGCTGCTTTATTTTCACTAATAGGAAACTTGGCTCGTGACTGTTTTGCTCTAAGGCATATGTCACAAGTTTGAGTATATAAATTATTTTTGCTACCGAGGCTAACATTTGGAAGCGTTTGCAGAACTTTCAAAGATGCATGTCCTCGTCTTTGATGCAACAAATCCAAAGAAACATCTTTATTAGTCTTCATCGCAGCCGCCTTGACAATCCCTCTAAGATAGTATAGCCCCTTTCTTTGTTCACCCGCTCTAATCGGCGTCCTCAAAGTGGGGTCCTGTACAAGACATAACTTGTCAGTAAATTGGACAGTGTAATTAGAATTTTTCAATAGTTGTGACACTGAAATAAGATTGCATTGCAAACTAGGTACATATAGGAAATTTTTTAGTTGCAACCTTTCATTGAGCACCACATTTCCTTCTTTGGTGGCCACTGTCTCTTCACCATTTGGGAGTCCAATAGAGCACTCAAAAATCCATGGCAAGAAGGAACACTTACCGTTGAGCTTCTCAGTTGAACCTAGTTTGACATTATTTAAAAGACTAGCTAGTGTTCACAATTGATCACTAGTAAGACCGAAATCACCATGTGGAACTTCAATAGTGATCTCTTTTGTTGCCCCATTTGCTTGTGCTATGTGAGCCTTAGCGGTACCTCCTCGATTTCTGTTATTGAATCGTTCTGGTTTCCCGCGTCCAGACCCTTTTCATTGGTCCACGTGGTCGATCTCCCCACCATTCAGGATATCCTATGAGTTGAAAACAACCTTCTGAATCATGCCCAGTTTGATTGTAGTGACTGCATAATCTTCCTTTCTCTTTGTGTTTGAAGTTTGAGTGTACTGCAAATGCCATTGCTTCACTATGTTCTTCTGTCACACGAGTTACTGTGCATAGTCATTCCCCTTGCACCAGTGTTGTGTACACTTTATTTAGTGTAGGTAGAGGATCCTGTGCAAGAAGATTAGATCGGACTGTCCCATAGAGAGTATCATCCAATCCCATGAGAAACTGGTGAACTTTCTCCTCCTCACGTTTCTTTGTAATTTAATTGCTGATATTGCACGTACACACCCCGCACCTGTATGTTAGAATCTGATCATAGTTCACTAATTCTTCCCATAATTTTTCAGTTTGCCATAGTATGTCACAATGGTCAAACCTTTCTGTTTGCATTCAACTAGTTCCGCTTTGAGTTGTTGAATACGTGGTCCATTCACAATGGAAAACCGCTCCTGGATGTCGTTCCAAAGATCCATAGCTACCTCCATGTGCGACATAGTCGATCCCAGCGAAGGTTCAATGGTATTCATGATCCAAGACACCAATAATGAGTTGTTTGTCCACCAATCTTCAAGATCTGAAGATCCGTCGTCGGGTTTGCCAATTGTTCCATCGACAAAACCGAATTTCTTTCGTGCTCGAAGAACCGTTCTGAGTGAACGAGCCCATTCATCATAGTTTTCTCCCTTTACTTGCACATGAGTTATCAAACTTCCAGGATTGTCGTTAGAAGTGATATCATAAGGGGAGATGGTTTTTCTGATGACAACTCCATCTCCATTGTTGACTGTCTTTATGCTCTTGCTCTTGCTCTTGCTGTTTGCTGAAGCTGCAGAGTCTTCACTGTCTGACATGATTCAAACGTTAGCTTTGTTTCTATTATGTATTGTAGCTCTGATACCATAACAAATATTAGTTTGTTATGGAATGAATGTCATGGTTTTCATTGATTCTTAATCGGATATATATACAAGTATATGGTTGAATACAATATCTAATCATTCTAAAATATAATTGCCTAATATTAAATCATTTCCATATAAACTAATGCTAAGAATAGTAAAATAAAGATATGTACAACTAATGTCATAATGTGCTGTTATGACATTATCTTCACATAATGTGCTGTTATGACAACATCTTCATGATATTATTTGACAAGATATCAGTAGCCTAAGATACTCCTAAAATTAAAGTTTAAATATGAATTGAGAACTTATTCTAAAATAGGAAGATTGGTATTTTTTCATATGGAAATTTAAAAATTTATTCTAAAATAGCAAGACTGATCGGTATGAAAATTTAGAAATCCGTATGAGGAAGATTGCAGTATTTACCGTGGGAATCCGCAGCGACGGCAAGTGGTCCATATGGATTGCATTTTCCCCCATCCATCTTATCTTCTAGGCGATCCCATGTTTCGTTTAAGAGCCCGATCTTCTTCTGTAGTTAAAATATATCATTATAATGTAAATAAATAGTCAAAATTTGAAAACTCTAATTCCAATAAACCACATAAGTTTTTTATCTTGAAAATCTGGCTGTGTTTTTTCAAGGATAAGTGTATATTAAATTTTTTATATGAGATTATGTTTAACTGGATTTTTTTTCTTGCATGGAGATTGTAGTCATTGTTTTTCTTAAGAATAAGGGTTTAACATTCAATTTAAGTCAAATATTATCAATGAGTTTGAATATTGTATTTGATCGAATTTAATTCAAACAGGAAACACAATATCATTTAGGTAAAAAAATCATAATTTTTTAAATGCTTAATAGTTTAATCTATTGAAAAATTAAAATTTGTGAACTAATTGAAATCATAGTTGATTTTTACTAGATGAATTGCAATCTTCCCAGTATCAAATTGAATCAGACTCTTTCAACCAAATGAATAGTGTGAGTGGATTATAATGAGGTATTGGAGGTCCTTGAATCATGATTTAAGCCATGGAACCATGATTTGACTAGAAGTCAACTTTCCATATGAATTAGGTCAAAACCCTAATTGTGGACCAGATGAAGTTGAAAGTTGTTGACCTTGAAACTTGAGATTGTATGTGGATGAATGAATTTTCTTGATCTTCATGATAAATTGAGGATCATTTCAATCATTGATCGGTCCTTTTCTTGAATCTCTTGAGTCTTGAAAACCCTAATTTGAGGACTTGGTGAACAAGCAACAGGCTCTGGGTATCTGCTTTGAGTTGAAGATGCATACATGTATATGAGGTTCTATATGATGTGAAATCTTAGGGGGTAAAAATTTGGGTATGACACCAGCATTGAGAGCATTTTTAATAACTAGAGAAATACACCAGTGAGAAAAACTCTGAGTGAGAGAAATTCTTAAATACAATGTGTATTTTAACTTTCTTCGTAAATAAAAAGTATGCAGCAGCTCGTTGTTGAAGCAGGCATAGCGGCAAGCAACAAAAGATTGGGAAATATTTATCCGGGATTTATCGTGTCTACAGAGATGGTGAGAATGCCATTCAACAGTTTCCATGGTTTCGAACTCGGGTTTGAATAAACAAAAGTATAAAAGCGAAAAAAGTAAATTTAAACATAAAAATAATTCATTCTTCGGGAAGAGAAGATTTATCAAGCATTGCATATAATCTACTTCTCACAAACTTAAACTTATCGACCAGTTATATTCAATCTATGATACTCGACTATGCCATCACATATCTCTCACATCAGTGTCCATCTTTGGAACACCTATGAGATCAACTCATAACCAAGGTTATCTCTAACGCAAAGCTGCAAGAATATCCGTATTCTCGCGTCGATGATCTCTCACGCGCCGCTCAAACACGAAAGCATTAAGTACAGATACACAAGTGATTGTCAGCTCTAAATCTATTTCTAGAGTTCATAAACTATCTGATAATCATCCTAGATAAGAATTCAAGAAGTTTATCTTTAAAGCAACCCAAATTCCGAGCACAGAGTAAAAATCTAAGACAACACTCACACAGATTTCTAAAGCAAGTTTTATATAACACCATGGGCGACAAATATACATGAGTTCAAAGTAAATACATAAGCAAAACCTAACTATAAGAGAAAACACAAAGAAGAAGAGAAATGAACCGAAAATCTTCCAGTTTGTCAGCTCTATTCGACGATCAATCCACCTCCAACCATCCAAATGCAAGCTCCATAGTTATTTTCTAACCTAATCTAACTTAAGAATGAGAGTGATGAAGTTTGGGAGCAAAAATCCCCAAAACACCATAACCTAAAATGTAACAAATGAAGAGAATATACAGAAAAAATTTCGCAGGCTGGCTAAGCGAGCTGATCTGGCTCAGCGAGCTGTCAATAAATATCTGGTACAGTGGACTTGGCTAAGCGAGCTCAGAAAAATTTTCTTCTCTACTTTGTGTTTATGGAAGCGCGCTTCAGCTTGGCTAAGAGAGCTTCTGCATAATATCCATTTTATCGCTCCAAACTGCGAAATCGAAGTCGTGCCTTCGACACTTTATTCCTCGAGGCTCCGATATGCATCAATACCTATAAAACAAAGGAAAAACTATCAAACGGTACATAAAACGAATCAAAACGCAACTATACTAATATTTACACAAAAATTGGGATTTTATTACAAAAACCAAAAGAATAGAATCGATAAATGCCACAACTATATACTCAAAATAATAACATTTTAACACTGATCACTTGTATCAATTTTTGTGTTATTATTCCGCATTTATATCGCTATTGTACGAATCTTACTATGAGAAAATGTTGCATAGTTTCCTAACAAGGAGAGCTTGAAACATTTTCTGACCAATTTTCGAAGGAGCTAGATCTTATGGCATTGGGGCAGACGAGGAGGTCACTAAAACTAGATCATATTCAAACGAGGAGTAGGCAGAGTTTTGTTAGCTTCATCAGCCGCAACAACGGCGTGATGTTAAACGACATATAGAGTAATCTTCACTGTCACCATAACTTTGCGGACTTGATATATGATCCGATCAAGAAAAAGACTAGTGTTTTTAGAGAAAAAGTTTGGTAATCTGAATCTTCATTGAAGAGACAACGAATCTACTACCACAAATTTTTTAAAGTCGATATAAATGAGAATATTTGATTATTTTATATTTTATACTTAAACTAGTGGGATACCCGTACGTTCGCACGGGTACTGATGTGATACACACGTTTTTGCTTTTAAAATGTAATAAAAATATAAATAAAAAATAAAATTATTGTACTAAATAAAGTTAATTATTTTTAAAAGAAAGTCATATTTAATATATATATATATATATATATATATATATATATATATATATATATATATATATATATATATATATATATATATATTATTTTAGCAAAATTATTCTACATCAATAATATATATTTCAATTTTTTTAATATTTTTCAAAAAATATTGTATCTTAAATTAGAAACAATTTTTAAAATAACATTTTAATATTAGAAAATAACGTTTTGATTCATAAATTATTTTAAATATATTTAGTTTTAATTTTTTTAATTGTACAAAAAATATAATAACCCGTGAGTTCGCGTGAATTCTGGCATGGTTACCTGTACGCTCACACGGTACTTATGTGTTACTCGCACGTTTACACGGGTACTGGAGCGGTACACACGCTTTTATTTTCAAAATGTAATAAAAATATAAATAAATAAAAAATTGTTTTACAAAGTAGTTAATTATTTTTAAAAGAAAGACATATTTTTAAAATAAAAAATTTGTTTTACCAAAATAGTTTTACATCAATAATATATATTGCAAATTTGTATATATTATCTTAAAAAATATTGTATCTTAAATTAAAAAAAAAACAAAATCAAAATATTAGTAACATAAATAATTAAAAAACAATTCATTTTTTCCTGATTGGATTCATACATGATTTTAAATATATTTACTTTTATTTTTTTAAAATGTACATAAAATATAAAATATCAAAACCCGTCTTTTCGTACGGTTTAGATACCCGTGCATTCTTTGTTAAGAATGAAAAAAGAGAAAGCCAAAATTATTTAACCAAAAAAATTTATTATTTTTTATAAAAAATATATTTTTATTTATATTTTAAGAATACATATTGTTTTTTATATATACAAATACGTATATCGGCAAAAAAAAAGTAGGTATGTAAATATTCTATTTTGACATTATTTATAATAATATATATGTGAGCATTTAATTTTTTAAATATCAACTAATAACTTAGTATTTAAAAATATTATTTTAATTGTATAAATAATTATTAATAATATAAATAAATATAATTTGTTTGTGTTTGAATTCATACATTATTTAAAATATATTTACTATTTAATATACTTGATAAACTCTATATAGTAAATTGTGTAAAAATGCTAAGAAATAAATACTGAAAGTAAGAATGTTTGAAGGCATGAACTAATAATAATATATTGGCTTAAATGTATTTTTGGTCCTTGTAAATGAGCGAATTTTTTATTTTCGTCCCTGTAAGTTTTTTTTTTTTTTGAATCCCTATATTTTACTTTTTACTTGAAGTTTAGTCCCTGAAACCAAAATCCGCAGGAAAATCTTAGGTTTTCTGCGGAATTTCCTGAGAAATTTTCTACGGACTTTGATTTTAGGGACTAAAACGAACGCGAAAGTGAAATATAGGGACTCAAATAAAAAAAATAATTTACACGGACGAAAATCAAAACCTCACTAACTTACAAGGACCAAAAGTGCATTTAAGTCTAATATATTTTTAATTTGTTGGCAAGAAAGAAATAATTAGGCACACTTCTGAATTAAGTAGAAAGTGACATAAATAAACATTAATAAAAATGAATACTTCCAAAATAATAGGCAACATATATAAACTTAGAGGCATGACAACAAAATTGTTTAGAGTAATAGATCCAAGATTAGTTAGTTCATGTTACTACTATTTATCATATTTATTTTTTGAAAAACAAAATATATTATGTAACTAATCTAAGCACAAGGTGTGCAAAGTATCGGATCCACCAAGTACAAATGATCTCTCAATAATAACATGCAAGACTCACAGATACACCAGCCGGACACCAGACTTTTTAACCAAAACTGAGACAACTAATAACAAATCCTCTACACACAACCACTCCAAACTCCACCAACAACCAGACCAACACAAACTAATCAATTCAAAATTAAATAAGAATTTCCTAACTAACAACCAAATAAGACAGAATTGAAACTCTCATATTTAAGCTTGTCAAATTGCCAAAAAAAACAAAAATGTTTTTCTTTTTCTTTTTCCCATTCTTCATCCTTAGTTATGCGGTTTTGATGGATATAGTGTTACTGTTAATGTATAAGCTTCAAATTTGCAAACAATGTGTTTGTCGAAATGCCACTATGAGTTTGGTTTTGAACTAACCATGTTTCTAATAATTTTAACATGTTTGATAGTAGGTATTATTTTGTTGAATACAAAATCATATGAATAGGTATCTCTTTAAGGTGTTTATTTAGACAGAGGAAAAATGTTGTTGAAAATCTTAATCCTCATTATCTCTAAAATTTGAATATGTTTTGACATCCTTTATTTTCCTGGGACTGTTATTGCGACTGTTTATTGTATTCTTTGTTTCGACCTTGAATTGAGATATAAACTTTGTTTTGAAATTATGTTCGATCGTGATCAAACTTTTAAATCTTAAACCCGTGATTATACTAATAAATACCCGGTCTAATTCTAAAAAAAACTAATTTTGTCAGGATTAGATAAAAATGAAAGTTGAGATTGTGATGTGAGAATGGAGACATTGAAATATTAAAGTTATGTTTGGATAGTGACGTTAGTGTGAGCCACATATTAATAAAATAGGGGGTTATACAATAGAAGCATAATAATAACTGTTCCATAATTCCGCCAAAAATGGCTACCATAAGCAACTCAATTTTCCTGATCAAAGAAATACCTTCTGCAACAGCGGAGAAATAAAAACTTAAGCAGAACAATCACGCAACACATAATTGATGAATGCGCATGTAGCTCAGCAAACACCTCCGAACCCCGCAACAGCCCGCTCTTCAACGAAAACCAGATCAGAATTAAACCAAACTGATATGCAACTTGACAGCAACTCCAACGCCACCGCCAAACTACAGCTGCCAAACAAACTTTCGATTTGTTCCGACTGCTGCCACCCGATAGAAAGAATAGCTGAAGATACTCCATACCAATTTCAAAGGAACTCCATCCACCTTCCACTATGGAACACTCAAAGAGAATGGGAAAAACTGGCTCCTCGCTCCCACATACTCCGACACACCCCTAATACTCCTCTGATACTCAATTAATAAATCATTCACCAAATTTATATGTCATGATACACCAAGACACAGCCCCTGACTTGACAAACTTAACCAAGATTTAATAATGGCATGGGACAGACTGAGCAAATATATCACCAAAATACCAATAGCTTACAACTCAATGGATTACAAACTAAAATAAAGAGAGCACATATTATGATTTACAATGTGCCATGTCAAACCACCATACTTTTATTATTGTGACCATGTTCACTCAAAGTGGGAAATTATGGACTGTGTTAATCATAGTTGACAAAACTTTGAAGGGTAGAGATAAATTTGGAGAAACATATAAAGCAACCCATCTAAATTGATATAAACAATGCAAATTACTCCAACTATATGACCTCGTGAAGTTTTGTATCCATGCAATTCATATCACTCAAACTGTCATTATCAAATAACTATAAAAGATATTCATTATAGCATAGGTGTTAACATATAAAAATATAAGCTATTCATAATTTCATATCCTATACTGGAGCTTATGGATCCAAATTTTATTATTAATACACACATGTTGAGATCAAGATCAAGCTTTTTCCTCTGGGTAGCCAAAGCGTAATCGAATGGGCGTCGACATAAGTATGTCACAAGCATACTACATTTCTACCATAATCTACAACACAAATATCTTTTTCCACGATCTCTAAGTTGACAGAGCCATCCAAGTGTAGGCATTTGACAAATTTCAAAATAACTCAATTCATGTATCGTTTTTAATCATGTAAGCTGACAATCTCTAGTAGCTCCGTTTTCAAATGGTAGTCTTAGTTTCCGTAGTTAACAGTAAACAATATCCATTAAACTTAAGTTGATAAAATCACCATTGCAGCATTGCTCCGTTTTCAAAAGCTCAGTTGTTAAAAACAAACTCCTCAACTTCTCTTCTCTTTCTGCAAGAAATTGGTCAGCACTAATTGAATTAGACTGGGAACAGCATAGTCAAATGTATGGGCTACATGCCCAGTGGTCCAGCTCAAAGTCAACCAGTTAAAACAAACCAACATAATCACCCACAGATGAATGTTGTGCAGTTGATTATGCCCCGACATAGTGAACTGCATTAAATAATTAGTATGAGCTTTATGCATCAGTTCTTCACTGAAGCAGCAGCCAATTATTCATAATTAAAAAAACCAAAACTCCTAATCAGAAGTGTTGCTCACACCTGATTGTACTTGAGTGCCTTTGAAACAACACATCTCATAAGACCAGCCCACCAAATGATCACCTAAAATGAGTGGGAAAAAAATAAGAGAAAATTATTATAATAACTTGGTATTGAAGTGCAAGAAATGCAGAAATGGATACTCAATAGAAATATGGCCATACATGCTGTCTGAAAGAGATCTTTTGATGTGATTTTTTAGTCAAGTTGGATAAGTAGGATAAGGGGAAAACAAATGTTGCTCTTCCAAGGAGTACTAAGCCCAACAATATTGAACTTGTTGCTATAGAAGTTTCAGGACTGTAGAAGAAACCAAGTGCGGTACATGAAATAACGAACGACATTAAAAAAATTGTTTGGTAAAAAGGGTGTCTGAATTACTGATCACCAGTCCAATAGAAAACATAGGAGGTATGTTTCACTAACAAACATCCATTTTTCAATGTCCAGAGTATCTATACCAACATAAAGGAAGATAAAGATCTCGTCAACAAACGACAGGGTAGCAAAAGAATGTCTGTGGAGTGTTAGACGAAAAATATATGTTTAGGTGTATAATAGATATCTCTATATATAGAGACTGACAGTGAACATATCTTAATGGAACCTATTTAGAAGACATATCTGGTAGTGACTCTTGAGCTCTCAGTCACATTACCTCTTAAACTTACCTGCATAAAATTGAATTGAAGTTTGACTCAAACTCGAGGGAAGTCCACATCAGCATGTAAACACGCATCGCAGAGGTTTGTAATACGGTATGTTCATTCATCTACGGCTTGATAAAGCTATTACCTCAAAGCTTGTTGGCCACAACTGCAATCTAGGATGTATCTTTAATGCTAAATGCATATCTCGTGGTCGAGACCAATAGAATAAATCATGCCGGTGTTTGTGACTTGGTAGCACTCTCCACATAATATTTGTTGCAATCTCGACCACCATTCCCACAACAATTGAGCAAATGCAGAAGTTACCAATGGCTATGAACACTTGATCGCCATAGCCATCAAGATCTATGTCAGTATTGATTTTCATTAGTAATCAACATATATTACCGAGCAAACTTCGAAACAATATTGAAGACAGATCAGTAAGAAATAAGTACCTTTTGGAAATGATGTAATCACCCTCAGATGAATGTTGTCCGTTACCATTTGATTAACCACCTTAATTGTAATCATTAATCAAAACTGTCAAACCGGATCACACATCAGAACATTAAAATCAAAACACTCAAACAGATAGAATGATATTAATAGAAGAAACTTCATTATTCAATTCACTATCGTCTTCGTACATCAACATCAGCCCTAGTAATCTTATTAATAAAAGAGCTCTTGCCAACATTCGGATAACCACAAATAAAATTTGTCCTCGTATTCTGATCAATCTAAGAAAGCCTAGCCATATGATTTCTAACCTGTTCCAAATGAGCCAATTGAAAATATTAGTTATTATTATAACTATAATGATAATTAAAAATTAATAAGTATTAAAATGGTGTACTCTGGAAGTGCTACAAATGATTACATGTCAACTGCAAACTGATTTTAAACATGTTGGCTATTATAAAGTCAGAGACCATATGCTACGATGCTGTTGTTTATCGGTTTCCCATGGAATTTTGATATCAATACTAAGATATCTAACTGATCAAATAATGAAAAATATATACTCATCAAACAAATGACACATATACATTACTTTAACACCGGCTTCAATACATACTCTCGCATCATCTTTAACACCGACTTCTCAAATAATGAAAAATATTTGTGAAGCGGTTATACCTTTTCTTCACAAATATCCCTCAATCAGGTTGTTACGAACTGCTTCCATAAGAAAAGAAAAAAAAAAGGGAGAATTGGTTTTATTAAGTTTTAAGTTTTAACTTTTTTATTATTAATTGAAATTAATGAGTTTTAAACAATGGAAAATCAGGTTGTTTAATGCTAAACAGTACCACATGGATGGTTATAGAGTAATAAGGGTAATTAAGGGTTTTTAAGAACACCTAATTTTCTTATATGATAGATTATAATCATATTAAAATGATATTTACATCATTCACGTGTGTATGATACATATGAGAAATCTATTCCAACATATAGATAAGTTAGAAAATACATTTTTTTAATACAATTTTTTCAATAGGTTAATACCAAGTCTATTAAAAATTTAGAATAGAGAAGTACAATTGTTGAGATGATTTTATTAGTGGCACAAACCAGAAATCTAATCCAAAATATAGACACGTTAGAAAATGTATTTTGTAGTAAGGAAGTACAATCTTTGAATCTTTGAATCTCCACCTATATAAGAAAATTCTGCAGGTATCAAAACAGATTGAACCCTCTTGCTGAACTGAATGATTTAATCTGATTAAGTAATTTCTATAGATAGTAAAACAGAACCATATGACTCAGATTATTAGAAAATGCAATAAAATCATAACTCAAAGCATCATAATTTCACAATATCATCCTTCAAATTCATATAGTGGACACACCATGTTCATAACATTCAACAAATTGAAATCTCAGAGGCTTAAGATAAATGAAAACCAAAAAAATCTAATCATAAGATGATGAATGTTAATCAAAACGGGAAAATTTTGATCGAGCAAATACACTAGTTACAACAACACATTGATCATCTTTTATACTCGATGCCAGCCAGAGTCAAGCACAACGTCTGGTGGCGTCAAATCTTTCTGGTTCAAACTATCTTCTTTGTCAAAAGAAGAATAAGCCGGTAGCTGATTAAGTGCACCACCGTAAATATCATAATCTGCCAAACACAATTCAGTGAAAAAAATTCTTAAATAAAAGGTCATCATGATAGTTCATAATTACAACTGAAACGGCAACAGTATTGAAAATTGTGATGCTTAGTTGCTAACTCTGAGTGGTTTCAATTTCTGAGCGGCTCCATCTTAAGTTTCTTTGGGAGCGGATCCATCTTAAGAAGTTTATTTGGCGGCGAGTAATTAAACTAGCGTCATGATCATCATCTAGTCCATTCCATTGTGTACTAATGTCTGCTTCATTGGGAGCCATGCTATCAGTATTTGCTTGCAATGAATCAATAATCGAGCCTTTCAAATTTTGATCTGAACTGTAGTATACTGTTGGATCAATTAAATGACTGCAATTCGAAGAAGCTGGAACGGGTGGACAAGGCTCAATCAGAGGAGCCTGAACCGGCGTGTCAACTGACTCAAATGTGGGATGTTGGGGCACATACATGCCGCTCCTGCTACACTGTTGAGTCTGTAAATTTTGGAATGAAGGGGGCTCTAACCTCATTGATCCATAGATGGGCTGAGAAGAAGAGATATTTGGCGTGACATGAAATCCAGTTGTAGGGTTGTCAATTTCTGAGCGGGACCATCTTAAGAAGTTTCTTCGGGGACGGACCCTTCTAAAGGAGTTGTTTATTTGGCGAGTAACTAAAGCAAGGCACTGAAGATAATCTAGTGCATTCCATTGTGAACTAATGTCTTCTTCATTGGGAGCCATGCTATCAGTATTTGCTTGCAATGGGCCAATACTTGAGCCTTTCAAATTTTGATCTGAATTGTAGTATACTGTTGGATCAATTAAATGACTGAAATCCGAAGCTGGAACGGGCAGACAAGGCTCAGTCAGAGGAGCCTGAACCGGCGTGTCAACAGGCTCAATCAGAGGAGCCTCAACCAGCGTGTCAACAGGCTCAATCAGAGGAGCCTGAACCGGCGTGTCAACAGGCTCAAATGAGGGATGTTGGGGCAAATACATGTCGTTCCTGCTACACTGTTGAGTCTGTAAATTTTGGAATGAAGGGGGCTCTAACCTCATGGATCCATAGATGGGCTGAGAAGAAGAGATATTTTGCGTGACCTGAAATCCAGTTGTAGGGTTATCATATCCATGACGAAGGTTGGTATTAAGAATTGGATCACATGGAGTAGACGTCATAGGATATTGGCGATACTGATCAATTACTACCGGGACAGCAACATTACTGCTGCTGATCAAATATCTGTGGGGTGCTACTGATAAACGAGGACACTTTGAGGGACGCGTGGATATGGTATTATGAGACGAATCTGAGCGCCGTCCAACCAAGTCACTTATTAGTTTGCAATCTTTTGCATCAAAATATGACGGCAACATATCTGGGCAGAATTTGAAATCTTTAAGGTCCAAGTCAGTTATATCCAAGTTGAAGTTTTCTGTTTCATCAGGCCGGCTGGATTCATTTGCCAACATGTCATCAATTTCTTGACTTCCAATTAACGAACATTTGGATGATATCTTGTCAGGGTAGATTGGTAAGCCATCTCGTTCCCGTTTCCTACTTCTTGTGTGCCAAAAGTTCTTTATCTCGTTATCGGTACGTCCAGGCAACTGAAAAGAAAACAAAGAGGAATAAGCAAGGTTTGTCCCAATCATTATTTGAAGATGCATTCATAGTGAGAAAATTGGTATTATATCAGATGCAAACAACTAAATGGATAAGATTCTCGTATGATTCATCTAAACATTAACATTAACATTAACATTATAACATAATATATAAACAAACAAAGTTAAGTTATTAGATACCAATGAAGCCATTTGAGCCCACTTGCTTCCCTTCAGATAGTGGAACTCGAGGATTATGCGTTCTTCTTCAGCAGTAAATGGACCCTTTTTCAGTCCTGACCTCAAGTTATTCAACCATCGTAGACGACAGCTTTTCCCATCGCGAGCAAGTCCTGAATTCTTCTGGACTGCCTTCCAGTTTCCCTCTCCATACTTCTTAATATGATCTACCAAAATTTCATCCTCTTCCTTTGTCCACGGACCTTTCTTCAGAGCAACTTCTCCTCCTCCCCCGTTATCTCTTTGATCAGCTTCTTCCCCCGATAATAATGACCGGCTACCTTCCTTTAGAGTACCTTCTCCTCCTTCCGCGTTACCTCTTTTACGTTTTCGCGTCAAAGCGCTACTCATGATTCAATATATCTAAAAATTGACAAAGTTTGAATAGTTTAGCACATAATTAAGCAAGTGAAAACAACAATTAACTACAAAAGTCTTGAATTAAACCCTAGCATTACTATTCTTGAAACAATGAAGCAGAATTTCTGAACAAGGAATAATATTCAATAGAAAGAAACAATAAACTTGGATCATTCATAAAGCTCAACAAAGAAAAACAGGAATAATCAGCATTACATGAAGAAAACAAGGGGAAAATGAAAAAGGAAGAAAATTTAGAAGCTCAAAAGAAGTGAATTGAGTAATGACCTGAAATTCAGCCTCTGGTTGTTCTTGGAGGGAAAGGAAACGTTCAAATTTTGCACTGATTAGGGTTTTTTCCACTGATTAGGGTTTTCTGCAGTGAAAGTGACACTGATTAGGGTTTATTTTGCTGATTAATTAATGAAGTATTAGTTTAAAGATGTGATTAGGATATTTATAATAATGGGAAGTGTTTGACCTAGTAAACTAACTTTGAAATAATCTTACTTCATTTGAATAGGTGAACCCTACTTCTCCTCTTTTTTTTGTTACTTTATTCAAATATATTGTTGGCGGGAATTATTATTATTATTATTATTATTATTATATTATTATTATTATTATTATTATTATTATTATTATTATTATTATTATTATTATTATTATTATTATTATTATTTAAGTTCTGAGTTGAAGATTAAATGTTTATTTAATTTTAATATTATTATTAAAAATTTATAAAATGTCTCACGTGTGGCTAATCTATTTAGGCAATTTTTTTTTTTAAGGACTATTTAGGCACTTAAATTATGTAACAAAATAATAGTAATAAATACTAATTATATACTATTTATGTTTATAAAGAATACAAAAATTAAGAAATTTGATAGTAGTTTTAATTTTATTGATAAATAATATTTTATGTTTTATTTTAGTATTTAATATTTATTAGCATAAAAAATATTAACGAAATAGTTGAAGTGTTAATCTAATGGAAAAATTTTAGCCTTAATTAATTTCTCTTAACAAATTTTAGTGTTTATTTTCTTTTTCTCATATGTATATTTTTTATTGAGTATTATTTAAATTTTCTTTTAGGGGGAAGCAAAGACATCGGTAAAAAATTTGGGATTAAGTGAGATAAGGTGTGTTAGGATAGGAAAGTAAGTAGTTTAAGGGTTTGAAGGATAAGAAAGTTCAATTTAGCTTTGATAGATAAAAAATAATGGAAGTTGCATGTTGGTCGGAATGAGTATAAGGCATTAGCAACAAAATATGGGGTATAAGGTGGTAATATGGGTGTTTGCAGTGTGGTTTGAGCGGTTCGGTTTGGTTCAGTTGGCTTTTAGAAATAAAATCGAACCAGATCAAACTAATGCGGTTTGGATTGGTTTGTTTGGTTCGGTTTTTATGAGATTTTTATTGAATCATACATATGCATATATAAGACAATATAATTTTGTGTTTAATCATTCATACATTATCTTAAAATAAATTTATTGTCGAAATAAGTTTATAATCTACCATATAAGAAAAGTTATGTCTCTAGAAATGACCCTGCTGCCCCTTTGCCTTTCTTTTCCATGTTATCACTTATGGGAAAAATGTGGTCATTGCATATCCATATTGTAACTATTGAACCACTAATTCAATTTCAACTCTCCCCTTCTCACACAATGTCATAACGTTGTTTGATCTTCCCAACTTGGCGTTTCATCACCAGTTTTCCTTTGTACCTTGCTTGCTTCTTTTTCCACGGTTTACAATGTGTCTAATCAAACCACATAGTTTGATTCTACAATCCAAGTCTTCTCCCTACTATTTCTCTTTCATTTATTCACACACTTCCCTCTTACTTCTTCATCTCTCTCTCTCTCTCTTTCTTATTCAAACTTCTTCTTTGAACCCAAATCTGACTCTCATCTCAATGTATTTCCGACAACGATTTGGGTGATGGTCGGATTCAAAATGGTTGATGTGTGACTTTTTTAGTTTTCTTACAAGCTTCTGTTTCATGACTGCAAGTAAGGTTTTCATCATCCAACTTTGATAGAATTAGGTTTTTTCTTACATTTTACATCAATGATTTTATAGCTTTGAAATTTTTATGTTTTATGAAGTTTTGATCTTCCTAGATAAGGATGAGGACTTCATTGGAAATCTTTTAGATTTTTGACAGTTGGTGTTCTATAAAGAGAGTCATTGTATTTTAATAATAACCATTATTGATGTATTTATATTTATTTAAAGATCTCTCATTTTGACAACAACAACTATGGCGTTTCTGGTGGTTTTACAGCGGTATACGGTTTTGCAATGGTATATATTTTGGTGAAAGCACTCACATTCTTGGATTTTGATGTTTTTTGTTGATTCTATCTTTTTTTTCATGCTATCAAAGTTCATATTTTGCCATTGATAGAGGTTATGGAATGGGCAAGGGTGGAAGAATGGGCGGGCGGTGGACATGGTGTTGGTTTAGATGACATTCAAATAAACAACCTAAAATTGTAGCGTCTACTTCATCTCTTGACGTTAAAAACATTTTGTTGAACAGACACGGCGACTTCATATCCATCTTAAAGTCTCTGTTTTTTCTGAATGTTCAGATCTCAGTGGGCATGCGTTTAACTTTAAGGTTTTGTGTAACATTGAAATATTTATTTACTCCACTTCTCTCTATTTTTCATGCTTGATGCTTGTGTGATCTTATGTTTGGTTATTCATGAATTTTTCTTTGGTAAAACTTTGAATTTGTTAAAGTTTGTAGAACATTTGCGAGGCTTCACGACTGATAAAAAGTTCTGAAAAATTTTAGAAAAGTCTAAAGAAACTGAAACTCTGATTGTGGTGGATTCCTTAAGAATTTGTATGTTATGTACGTTTTTTAATTGTTTATGCAAACATAACCATGCTAGACAAAGTGATGGTTTTCAACAACGAGAAAGAGTTCATTGGATGGGGACCGAAAGGTTGTACGATCACTTTGGTTAACAAAAACGATTTTCAATTGAACTTGATTTTTTCAGTTAGCTTTAATGTTTCAGTTATTTGAAATATCATGGTAAGAATTTATGTATAAGTGATAATTTTTTTATATATATATATATATATATATATATATATATATATATATATATATATATATATATATATATATATATATTGAATAAACCTGGAAGGAAATAAGCTATCAGATGCCATTCCAATAGAACTTCTTTTTATGTACTTTCCTTATGTTAATTTGAGTTTTTTTAGTTATGTCAATAATAAAGAAATATTTTGTGTCCTAAATTTCTTTTGTGATATATGTAGAAATTTTAATTTAAAGGTATAAAAACATTCTTCTTTTCATGTGGAACAATTTCGAAGATTACTACTGTTACAACCAACAGGCCTATATGTAAAAGCATATTCAATGGGTTCTTTGTAGGATCCTAATTTAAAGGTATAAAAACATTCTTCTTTTCATGTGGAACAATTTCGAAGATTACTACTGTTACAACCAACAGGCCTATATGTAAAAGCATATTCAATGGGTTCTTTGTAGAATCCATTAAGCCATATTATTGTGGCAACTGACTTAAAATTTTTGATAAAAAACAGAGTCACCACTCTTAATTTATTTTAAAGGAAAAAAAAGGGAAAAACTTTACATTTAAGATTTATGGGTAAGTAGGTAATTTAGACAAATGGAAGATGTTGGACACCATTTGCATCCCTTGTACTCAAGGGGTCCCATTTGGCCATTATTTTTTTAAAAAGAGGTTTTAGGTTTTACAACTTCAATTTTGGCATTGTTCGTAAGAACAACTACCTTGGCAATTGTGGACTACTGGATTAAAAAAAAAAGGGCCTCATGCAACGTCATTGGCCAACAAAACATTTTTTTTTAAAAAGGAATGCCTAACAGGTAATTATTGGCCAAAAATTAAGAAAATAGATTTTAACACAGTTTTGAAAAATAAAAAGGGGGAGGGTCTCACATGTAGTCATTGGCCAAAAGGGTCAAATGGGTCAAATCCAAGGGTTTGAAAAATTATATTAAGAATTTAAACTAAAGTGTAGCAACCAAACCAAAAAATATTCAAAATGCATCAAGTGAGATTCAAACCCTTGACCTCATGTTTGAGGCCTCTGCTTACTTACCAACTGTGTTATCTCATTTATTCAAAATAGAGAGCCAATTAAAAGTATATGAAGTGTAGGCAAGTATTTGTTATTTAAGAAAATACAAATAATTTACAGATAAACTATTATATTTTTAAATAGACAAAATAAAGTGGAAATCAATATTTATAAAACCCAAAATGTTATTGGAAATAAACCAAAGAAATTAAAAAAACCCAAGATGTTAGTGTAAGCCAAAGAAATATAAAACCCAAAAAAGTAAATAAACCAAAGAAATTTATAAAACTCAATTTTAAGATTATATGACTTTTTACAAACGGGGTGGGCAAATTTGGGGTATGACAATCATCTTTAAACAACTCATATAATTTTCACTCCAATGGTGCAACTCTAAATAACTCATATTAAGTTCCACCATTTTAATTTATATACTAATATTTTATTCATATTTAATGAAATTTCATTTAAAATAATATTTTAAATTATATAAACTAAAATTGATATAAAATAAATAAAATTCAAATTAAACTTGACATTTAAAATAATAATTAAAATTAATCTCAAATACATGACATATAATTAAAAAGAATAAAAATAAATAACATCACATAATTAATCAAATTTAAATTTCATCATCTTCGTGTCCAAAATGTTCTCAAATATGCTTAACTAGATGTCCTTGAAGTTGACGATGAACTTGTTTTTCATGAAGACTTGCTCTTCTTTGTAGTCTTGTTGCAAGATTTGGATGAGGACCGTTAAATATTTCAGTTGTTGAGTTGTTGTTATCTACCTTATCATAAGAGTAATCAAAATCACCTCCATATGTGTGTCGCTCGTCTTCAACAATCATTTTGTACAATATGATGCAAGCATATTTGGTATGCTGGAATATACCAATTTAACTTGACATATTTATAGGGAAATAAATTATGTAAACAAAAAAAAAGAAAAAAAAGAGCCGATGTTAAACGACTAGTGCTTTTATTGATTTTTTAATCAATGCAACGGTAGCATTGCATTCCACCGATGTCCAGCCTGGAGAACTCCAACAGTTCAAATTTTAAATGCTACACACTCCTGCTGGCAAACCAAACAAAAAACTATGCTGCTGGAGTAGCTCTAAGTTACTTAGAAGTGCTTTTTTTATTTTTGAAATTGATGTGAAGGTTTTAAATTAAAAATATTTTTATATATTATATTATTCATTTATTTTAGTTCATTTAATACACTTCAAAATATTGAGGTTGCGTAGTTTTAACTTTATTTTTCTATTGTTTTAGCTTCTGCGGAAGTATGTAATGAATTTATGACTTACTCATTTGATTTTATCGTGTTGTTGATATAAATGCTGCATAAGAAGAAAGCTTAGGAAGATGATGAATATTTCGGTAATGTTATATTCATTATATTATGTTATAGTTATTTGAAACGATTTAGCAATTTTTTTATCTCTAAATATTTCATTACTTAATGACAGAGAGGTTATTATAAGTTGATAGGTAAATATTATAATTTGATAGTTTTGGTTTATCACTATTCAATCCTAATGGAAGCATAATCGTTTCTAACCCACTCATATCTTAATTCCTATTCCATTTTATTACCACGAACTGGTGGATTTATTGCTCTAAAATAAGACGAGTGCTTTATGGAATCATGATCTTACACTCTACTACAAAACCAACTGTGACTACCAATGCCCTGCGGCAACACTTTTATCGAAGTCAAATTGAGACTAACCTTCATCCACTCTGCTTTTATATATGTAGCACAATTGTCAATTTATTATTACAACACAATATGATAAAACCAAGCACAGTGTAAAGTATTATGACTCTACATTATATGATGTTATTTTATTATATTTTATCTATGTTGTAACCCATTTTAATACATCTTGTCGCTACTTTCCATCACTTGCTCAGCTCACCTTTGAACTGCTACATGTTTCTATTAAAAGTAAAAACGTGATTTCTATTATATTGTTATACAACACGAAAATGGATGCAAGTGCTACACAATCTTTGAATTAATATGAATTGATATGATAAAAACTTAAAATTTTATGATAGTAATATTATAATAAATATGATTTTCATTTGAAGATATTTTAAAATAATAATAATAATTTGTTAGTTTAAAAAATCATAAATTTTCAAACAATTGAGTAAATTTGTTAGATAAATATTGAATAATAACGATAACATGAAATTATTGATCAAAATATTGAATAATAACAAAAATATGAAGTTACTGATGAACATATTGAATATTAACGGGAATATGAAGTTATTGATCAAAATATTAAATATTAACGGGAACATGAAGTTACTGATCAAAATATTGAATATTAACGGGAACATGAAGTTACTGATAAAAAAATTGAATATTAACGGGAACATGAAGTTACTGATCAAAATATTGAATATTAATGGGAACATGAATTACTAATCAGAATATTGAATATTCATGAAAGCATAAAGTTACTGATAAAAATATTGAATATTAATGGGAACATGAAGTTACTGATCAAAATATTGAATATTAACGGGAACATGAAGTCATTGATCAAAATTGAAATTCTGGTATTAGATATGTGATGTCGAATGAGATATGACGACACAAATATCTCTGGACTAAACACTATGAATCAAGACAATAAACAACGATAAAAATAGTGCAGAAAAGTAAAAGACATAAGAATGTGTTTACCCAGTTCGGAGCAACCTTCCTACTCTAGGGGCTACCAAGACAGGGATGAAATCAATATACGATAGTATCAATTCAAAGTTAAATTCCCCCGTTTATTATTTCTAACTTAATCACTACCTTTCATATGACTTCTACTTAAGACTCACCTAGGTATGAGGCCCTCATCAAATCCCTCAATCACAACCAGTGACAAACAACACACTTAAAAAAACGTAGAAGACACTCTTCAAAAATACACAATTCTCAATACATAATAGCTTATGAGAACTAACAATAACACTCCTTGCTTAACAACTTCGGAGATCAAACATTCAACACCTAAAGTTTTGTGAATGGACAACTATGAAAATTATAGCATATACAAATAAGGATTCCTAGAACCCTAACAAAATACAAATATCAGTTCCAATAAAAACTAGGTTTAGGCCAGTTTATTTATAGGATTAGTATTAACTGTTTTGGGTAAAAAACTGCAGCAAGGAGCACAAATTTTGCTACTTGTTCTCCAAGAAAATAGGTATTCAATCCAAACTTTCCTAAATTGTCTTCAATTATAGAAAGTGTGAAAACCAATAAATATCTTTGATTGAATTGATCTTAGATGGCACATAAGCTAACTGAATATTCCAAAATATTTTGTAGCTAATACAACAGATTTTATAGCTAATAAAACGGCTGATTCACTTGACAGATCAGCTCCTGCAAACATGACGTCATATCTGCCTTGTTGGAACATCTTATTCGACATGTCGAAATTTGTATGTTATGACATTGTATTCAATATGTTTCCGCTAGGTTGGTTTTACCAAAATGCATGCCAATCTTAGAGAAACTACATCTCCCCCTTTAGCACATTTTGGCTAAAACAACCAGACTAAAACAACCAATTAAACCTTGCATCAGAAGCACAATAGCGAAAAAGAATAGTAGCAGGGTTAGCAACATAATAAAACCAGAAAACAATAGCACCAAAACTACAGAGAACTTTCAGTCCTCCTCAACATGATGTTAGGATATCTTTGTCCAACATCTCTTTATCTTAGACATGGCTCCCCTTAAAAGCTGATAACACACACTTGAAAGAGATATATCCCCCTCAACATCTTAACACTACTACTCCCCCTTTTTAGCCACAAAGAGACAAAGGTAGTAGAACATCATAGACTTAAGCACCTAATGTTTAAGAAGTTTTTGGTGCAAGCAAAATAAAAAATATCCTGGGCATTTAACCCTTACAGAATCATAGACTAAAATAAAAAGAATCACAATACAAATCCAAATAAAATCACATGACCAGCAGTCATGCACCAGCCACCACAGTAGAGACTTCTTCTTCCCAAATGGTACCAACAGAAGTTGTACCAAGTTTAATAACATCTTTGGCACCTCCATCAGCAGATGCAACTCTTAGAGTAATTGCTATAATTCTTCATGAATGCATACCCCAAGTCTTCTCCTAAGATTTCAATAATGAACACCATTAAGATCTTTTGAGAGGCTCACAGAAATCTCACTTTCAGTATCACCATACTCCAGAGTCACGATCCTGACCTTCCCAATACCTCTCCTGAGATGATATCCTATATCCTTAGACTCCATTTGTTTTATCCATATTTGTTGAGCCCAATTGTTCCCTATTGCTATGAACTCAGCTTCTTCCATAGACAAAAAGACACACCTTAGCTTTTCTTTGAGCCAATAAATATTGTTACCTAAGAAGAGAACTCCTTCAAAGGTAGTGTTTCTATTCGCAACACTTTCAGCCTAATCTGCACCCTAGTATCTCACCAGAATAGAACTTGAATCATGATAATATAGTACTTCATACTTAGTTGTACTAAATAATGATTTCAGAATCACTTCAGCTTGATTGAGATGGTTTATCTTGGGTCCTGCTTGATATCTGACACATCCGCCAATTGATATAGACATATCTAGTCTGTTTGTAGTAAGAGATAGAAGCCTTCTAACCATGCTTTGGTACACATTCTGATAAACCCTTACTCCTTCTTCATCCTTAGATAGCTTTAGGTGTAGGAAGATAGGAGTTCTTTCATGATTAGTACTATCCAGACTAAGTCTTCTCACAATATTCTCTGCACGCTTTCTTTGACAAAGAAGAATTGAGCCTTCCATCTGTTTAACTTGAACTCTTGGAGAATAAGAAACTTTTTCCACGATATTCATATCAAATCCCAACTGCATCTGTCTGACAAGATGTTGGATCATTTCACCTGACACCCCTTTAACATCTATATTATCCATATAGATTTGAGTAGTTATTTGGTTTCCATCGACGCAGATAATTTTTTCAGTTTCACTCTCCCCATACCCATGAATGTCTTGTAGTTCAGTCAACCTTATATACCAAGCCCTTTGATCTTGGTTTAGCTCATGCACACCTATTTTTGGCTTGAACGTGTGTTTTGTAACTGAGGAATCACTTAAACCTTTTGGCTGCTTAACATAAACTTCTTTATTTAGGTATTCACCTAGACATCCACTCTGGAAATCTATGTGAGGTAACTCGAACTTTAAGAGATATGTCACGTATTAGCATGGTATAGTCCAAGTGAGTCACAAGAACAAGCGTCTCATCCTTACAAAACCCTTCACCATGAGGATTCTTAAACGTAAGAAGACTGGCTTTATCTTTGGAAGCAATGTCTTGTTTACTTATGATGTACACACCATCATGCCTAGGGACCAAGTTCCATGTCTTATTCCTCTTGTGCCGACTGAGTTCAGCTTCCATATCATTAGTCTATAGCTTATCAGTCGCGACTTCATTCACATGATTGGTGACACAACTGGAACTTGAAGAAGCTTCCATTGATCTCGTGACATTTCCTTGTCTAGGATCCTTTATCATATGATCTTGAGAACGATCCTTTTGCATTCTAGGAACTGGTTCTTTGACAACTATCTGAGTTTCTTCAACTTCAGCATTTGTACTTGAGTCTCCAATGTAGGTATCTGATGTTGAAGCATCTTCAGTAGCATTCAAAATAGTCATATTTGTAGAGTCTATTATTACCTTGGTCCTGGTAATGTCACAGTTCTTTTCTTTTTGGACCTTATGGTGTATGAATTGAGATTCCTCCGACTTCTTCTTGACAGAACTCACCAGCTTGCCCTTAGATAGGTTATCACTCATGGTGTCTGTATATTTCTTCCCTCTAGGCCCTTCAGCCTTCAAAAACTTGGATCTTTTCCCATACATAACATGGCTCATGTCACGAGACACAATTTTCACACATGTCCCATGGGTGGGAACTTTCTTTGTCTTCGGATTATTATTAGTATGTTTCCCTTAACGAGACAACAATATTTGGGATATCCAATCAATTTATAGCAGGAAGACTTTGAATGACCAAACTTGTCACAATGATCGCATTTCAAGGATTTATGATAAGGGTTATCGTACCTTTTCTGTGATATCTTCAAATGTTGGGACATAGGTCTCGACATCTTCTGCTCCTGCCTTCGAGAGACCTCCTTAATATCTGAATATTTTTCCATCATATCTGGGCTTCTAGAGTCAAGATTTCTGGTTTTCTCAGTGATTTCTTCATTCTGAAGAGTCTCATCTATCATAGTGGAACCAGTACTTGATTTCCTCATTAATTGAGTCATTTTATGGAGGTTTGAGTTCAACAGAACAATTTCTTCTTTAAGACCATCAATAGTTGATAGGAGCTTCTCTTTCTCATCCTGCAGAAGGGCAGCAGTAGTTATGTGCTCTATTACTTTCTTATGTAGTTTTTTATTTTCTAAACACGTCTTCTAGAGTTCAACTGCGAGTTCACTTACAGTAAGTTCTCCAACATATGAATCTGTATCAGACTTATCATTCTCCTCATCAGATTCACATGCTCCACTCATGGTGTTTTCTTGTGTGCCTGATTTCTCTATGTTTTCTCTTTTGAACTCTTCCCTGACCATGACATGGATGGGCCTCTCCCATTCTTCTTGAGGCATATGATCCGTTTAGATTGTTCTTACCTTTCATGTTTCAATATGTGTTTTCTTAATATTTTATTGAGCTGCTTTCTCAATATAGCCCGATTGTTGGATGAACTTTCAGGCCTCACATATTTTCTGATCTTTGGATTGTTAGAGTCTGAGGCAGAGACCATAATTTTCTTCTGATTATCTCTTCCATCAATCTCAATAGTTCATATCAAAATTAAAAGATTGTCCACAGTCATCGCACTCAGCTGATATGAGTTTGTAATGTAGGCTAGTCTCTTGTTAAACCTTTTTGGAAGA
This sequence comes from Vicia villosa, assembly GCF_029867415.1. Classification (NCBI taxonomy): domain Eukaryota; kingdom Viridiplantae; phylum Streptophyta; class Magnoliopsida; order Fabales; family Fabaceae; genus Vicia; species Vicia villosa. The sequence goes on along the minus strand of NC_081182.1, from coordinate 189,179,019 downwards.
GATCTAAGTATCTTTTTGATCACCTTGTCTTCTGAAATTTTCTCTCTCAATTATTCAAATTCACTTACCAAGTGTTGAATATTCATGTGAAAGTTTTGGAGACTTTCATCTTCCTTCATTCTTAAGTTTTCAAACTCGGCGTTAAGAAGTTGGAGATTTATCATCCTTGTCTGGGAATTTTTTTCATAGATCTCCCTTATAATTTCCTAGACACATTTGGCTTGTTCACAACGACTAGTCATCATGAAGGCATCCTCATCGACCCTTCTGAAAATATCATCTAATTCTTTAAAGTTTACCAAGACAGGGATGAAATCAATATACGATAGTATCAATTCAAAGGTAAACTCCCACGTTTATAACTTCTCACTTAATCCCTAACCTTCCTATGACTTCTACCTAAGACTCACCTATGTATGAGGCCCTCCTCAAATCCCTCAGTCACAACCAGTAACAAACAACACACTTAAACAAACGTAGAAGACACTCTTCAAAAACACACAATTCTCAATACTTAACAGCTTATGAGAACTGTCAATAACACTCCTTGCTTAACAGCTTCGAAGACCAACATTCAACACCTAATGGTTTGTGAATGAACAACTATGGAACTTACAACACAAACAAATAAGGATTCCTCGAACCCTAATAAATCACAAATATAAGTTCCAATTAAAACTAGGTTTAGGCCAGTCTATTTATAGGATTAGTGTTGTTTCTCTATTATTTGAATTGGAATTATGTTTGGTAAAACTAATATAGCAGTAATTAGTTGAGTAGGAATTGTACTTGTAAGAGAAAACATGTTGAAGATCTACTTGACAGAAGAACATGCCGTGTTGAAGTGTTTCAACATCTGGAAGCAGCATGTCAAAGAAGTTTTCGAAACATTTTCAATTCGACATCACGCCAAGGCTTATCTTTCAGTTACTTCAGACTCAAGTAATTGACAGTTGCATAATATTACTAACCATTATTATGCAATCATATGTGGCGCAAGGAAGAATCTGGAAGAATCAAATTAGAATATGTTTGAATGAAGACTTTCTAATTTTGGAGATTAATTAGGAAGATTTGATTGAAGATCTATTTTGTCGGAGAACTAAGATCTTTTCTACTATATCTAACGTCAATAATCATTGGACCAACTAACGATTGATATGTAATTATTACTTAGAAAATATAAAACAATGATCAACTCATGAAAGTTTTTTAAAAATAATAGAGTGAAGACCCATTTTGGTCCCTCACAAATATTACACGAGTCAAATTAGTCCCTCACAAAAAGATTGACTCAACTTAATCCCTTATAAAATTTAACCGAATCATATTAGTCCTTCTGCTAATATTTTTCTCAAATCGGTTTTTTCTACTTCTAAATCGGTTCTTTTCATATTTCTAAACCGTGACTGGACTGACACATTAGATTTTTTTTTAAATACTAAATTAATTTTTATTTTTAATTTCATTTTTAAACAGTTATCAATGAATAATATCAAAAAAAGCCAAAATTATTTCTTATAAAGTAATTTTTAAACAAGTAATTTCCATGATTTCTACTAATATTAACAAATTATATACATAAATTTTTATCTATGAGGTCTCAAATCCAAGTCCCTTCAAGTTAAATGATTTTCACTTTACAACTAGACAAATCAATTTCTATCGTTAATAAAGTGACTATCATTTATGTTATACCCCAAAATTTGCCCGCATCTTTTTCAAGAAAGAAGACAACAGACTTCTGTCTAAAAATTGGGAGTTTCATATAATCTTGGGTTTTATTTCATAAATATCCTGATTTTATGAATACTCGGTTTTTAGAATTTTTCTTATACGGTATTTTGGTCCGCTGTTGAATTTATTCTTACACAAACGCCAAGTACTGTTTATCACTTCACACATGCTGTTTATTTCAGATTTATTTGCAGATAAATAGTACTGACGCGATTGATACAAAATTAAATTTTTGCAGGCGCGGAGTCCGGGGATTCAGACTGTACTGGTAACGAGTAAATTATTATTAGTTTTTGTTTCCCACTAATTTTTGTACTATATTCTATTATTTTCAAAATCTTTTCCTTTCTTTTCAAATCTCTTTCTTTCAAAATCAAATCCTAACTTTATTCTATACATCTCTCTTTTCAAACCCTACCATACACTTTCTTTCAAATCCTACTACCACTCAAATTTTCCCTTTTTGTACGGAATCACTTCATTCCCCAACGTCTCTATCCTTCTTTTCACTTTATAAATACCTCTCATTTTTTCCATAAATTCTCACATCAAATTTCAACTCATTTCTCAAATTTCTACCTCATATTTATTTTCTCTTCTTCCCCGGCAAAAATGGCGAAGTGGATGGATACGTGCTTTCTTATGGTCATCACCGTCTTGGTGGTGATCATGTCCTTTTTCTGTCTGCATAGTCCTGAAAAATGTTGATCTGGGTTGCTTACACTCCCGATCATCTATATTTTGTTATTTATAGCATGGGTTTTTAATCGTCATTTTTAAAGTTTGTCGTATCTTTTGTTTTCAAATAATGTACCGTTTATTTGTCGTACTGTTCATTATATTATGCAATATTTGTACCGTCAATATTAAATGTCGTACTATCTGTCGTACTATAGTTTAATTATCCAGATAATATTTTGTGTGTATTCTGCCAGTTAAATATTTATTTTTCTGTGCATTAAATATTTTTTTTTTGAATCAAGATTATATATTAATTCAAAAAGACTATACATCACAACGGCGATCGCTTGGATCCAGCCACTCAAAACAGACAAAAAATTACATCAACACCTTACATCATCATCCTTGCAAGATGTTCTCTAATCTTTCTATTATACCAACCCCTATATACAATCTTTTCAATTATACTTTCACCTGTATTATACCTATGTGTAATATTCCCAAACACTTTTTCATTCCTAAATCTCCATATGCCATAAACAGCCTCTGCCACAGACAGTTTTAGCACAGCAGATTTCCAACCTTTACCTTTTGTTTTTGCTATCAACCATGAGACGTCCTCACTCCACTTCTTAGGAGTATAATCAACCTCAATCCACCTCAAAACCTGCTGCCAAATATAACCAGTTTCCTTGCATTCAAAGAACAAATGGTCAATTGATTCCTCATCAATACCACATAAGCTACAAATACTGTCCTGGATAAATCCCAGGCTTTTCATCCTAGTCTTAGTGGGCAATCGGTTATGCAGGACTAACCACAAAATGAACAGTGCTTTTGGTCTAGCATTGTTATGCTTCAATACTTTACTCCATGTAACTCTAGTATTGTCTTCAATGAGAAAATCATACACATCCCTCATTGGAAACCTGTCACAGTTCAACAACTTCTCCCACATTTGCATATCAGTTTCAATGAGTTTCCTTCTTTTCATGATATGCTTCATGATCCAAGTCCAATTAGACCCCTCAGAAATATCCAATAAAACCCTCCCTTTGATATAGTAACTGTGCACCCACTGAACCCACAGGTTATCAGATTTCTTTTGAATGTTCCACAAACATTTCAAAAGGGTAACATGATTCCAAATAGTGAGGTTTATAATATTCAAACCACCCTGTTTCAACGGGCTGCAAACTCTCGACCAGGCAACAGGGCTTTTCCTTGTTATGTTAGATTTACCAGACCAAATGAAGGATCGACAATAAGCATCTATTTTCCTGATAACGGTTTTTGGCACAGGGAAACATTGAAGCCAATATTGCGCAGTCGCACAACAGCTAGCCTTGACTAATTGAACCCTCCCTGCATAGCTAAGAAATCTCGCAGTCCAATGTCTAAGCTTACTAATGATACGATCAACAAGGGGCATATAATGGTGGATGCTAAGCTTTTTACTACTTATAGGGACACCAAGATAACGCACAGGCAGAATACCTTCGACAAAATCCGTACATTGTAGGATCAAGTCTTTCTTCTCTCTATCCATTCCTCCCATGTAAATTCTATTCTTCCTAGAGTTGAACTTCAGCCCAGTTGAATCAGAAAACCCGTTGAAAGCTGACATTAAATTCTGTACAGAATTTTGGTCCCCTCTACAAAACAAAAGAATATCATACGCAAAGGTAAGTTTAATAAGCTTTAATTTTTGACATAGGGAGTGATATTTGAAGTTGGTGTTGCATTGCATTTTCAAAAAGCATCTACTCATGTACTCCATAATTATGACAAAAAGCAAGGGGGAGATGGGGTCCCCTTGCCTTAATCCTCTTTTTGCCACTAATCTGTCCGTATAAGATCCATTAATGTTGAAGCTGTAGGAAACAGAGGTCACAATATTCATTATCCATTTGATGAATTGCATTGGCAGCCCAATTTCTTGCATGATGTCTCTCAATGAATTCCAATTGACCATATCGTAGGCCTTTTGGAGATCAATTTGTAACATACATCTTGGGGTTCCTCCTTTTCTACTATAACCTTTTAACATTTCATAGGCTAAAAGAACATGGTTGTGAATGTGTTGCAGGTTATTATCGGTAATTTTGTTCGCGTACATTATATTTTATTTATTTATTATGCTTGTGTTTGTCTAAGAACTCAGGTAAATAAAATTTTCACCATTAACACAACAAAAAACAAAAAGAAAAAAATTAACTTTAACTGTTGAATTTTCACTTTAACTGTTACGTTAATGCCCGAACAGCTAGTTGACAGTCAAACCCGCTGACAGTGCAATTCTCCGTGTTTTGTACCATCAATCAAATCAATCTGTTGCATTTCAAAATTCCAAGATTTTTGTTCTAGAAGTCTTCTGATAATCACATGATCAGCAGAGACTCAACACTGCACAAAAATCAGGTACGCTTAACTGTCTCCTACACAAACAGTCCCTAACTAGGGTTTTTGTTTTTTTCAGGAGAACAAGTTTTTTGAGACCTCAAATGGATTTCATGGACCTCCATATATCTCAAAGTACCACCATACAAATTTTCAAACTTCAGTTCACTCAGACGCACCGTCAGGAACTCAAACAGTCAACAGACGACCAGTTTGACCGAAAAGTCAACAGACAGTCAAAAATGAATTTTTTTTGTCAACATCCATATTTTGTAAAAAGATTCATCATTTGATCAATGGTTGATCATAATTCATCAAGAAAAGATAAAAAATCAACAAAACCCTAAGTTTCAAAATTAGGGTTTTCTCCTAAAAAGTCAACTGAACTTTGACCGACCATAACTCTCTCCTCGTTCATTCAAAAAATTTCAACAAAAGCTTGTTTTGAAGGAAATTCAATTATCTTTCAAATGCAATTGATCCCATGGTCATTGGATTCACCATTTGAAAAATATGAGCTCAGACATTACAGGTCATTTTCAAAGTCAACAAAAAGTGATTTTTTGTCAAAGGCCATAACATCAAGATAACTTCTCCAAATGAAAAAAAGTTTCCAAAGTAGCTTGTAGAGGACATCTTGAGGTTTCTAAAAAGTACAAGAACTCCTTCATATGATAAAAATTGAGGGATTTATGCCTTGTTGAAGTTGTCTATATTTTGGGAAAATGCATGAAATCAACATTGATCAAAAATGTTTTTTTTTCAAAAGGGGCCAAGTTTCCATGATCCAAACATGATGATGCTAAGGGAATCCCACGACCAACCTAAGGCCCATAGCATTTTTATTTCTTTTTTGGTTTAATTTTATTACATTTAAAGTTAAATTGAAAAAGAAATAGTGAAGGATAATGATACAATGCTTGATTCTTAAGCTAAAGCCACCAAGAATGATTCAACTCTACAGCAAGAGAAGTACATAGCAGGCCTAGAGCAAGAGGTTGAAGAAAATTCAAAGCCATGGCCAAATAATTCAAAGGTTTTAATATTAAAAAATTCAAAGATCATCAATGCTTCTTAGCTTAAGTTTGAAGCTCATTCATTGCTTATAAATGAAGTAGGACACTTCAGTAACAAGGACACACAATTGCAGAACCAAATCCATGCTTGTAACACACTTGTATCATACTTGAAATTTTGCAAGAAAATTGAAATTCGAATTTTAAGTTTCAGCTAGTTTCAATCCAAACTAAACATTCAAACATCATCCCTGAACATCACTGAATCTGTCCAGATCAATTTCGAGCCTTGAAACTCACTGAATCGAGCTCTATAACTCACGGTTTGCTCAAACTGAAATTTACAAAAATACGATCATTCATGCATATTTAATAAAATGTAATCCCATATTTATGTTTGGTTTTGTGTCCTGATCATTTATGGAGCTTTAATTCAATTTCTATGAAGGTTTGAAGCATATACCATTCTAGGGTTCTTGGAGCTCGAAATGGGATTTTTTTGATTTAGGCAAAATTAGAAGAAAACAGATGCATATTTGAACTCAGTGAATCATAGCAAGTGGAATGAACATGTCGCGAAATTTTTTTGTACAAGTTTACCCCTATTCGCTATTTTGCAGGGATGAAGCTCACTTATTACAACGCTTGTTTGGCAAAAACGCTGTTAAAAGTAGTGGCGAGAGGAAGAAGACGATGAAGTGTCCTCTCCTGATTGGCTGAAGCGCGCGCGTTTTAATTTAAATATTTTGTGATCCAGTGTTTTGCAGGTGTCACACGCGCCATGTTCCCTCACGCTGGCCACCATCAGATCATGCCATCCACTCATCCAACACACCAAAACACACAGACCATATCATAGACTCTCTCATCAACCACATAGGATCATAAATTATATATTTTCCATTTTATTTTATTTTCTTTGCAAAATTAATTTAAAATATTTTAAAAAATCAGAAAAATACACAAAAAATATTTTTAGGTTGATAAAATATTGTTTTAATTTTTAATACAAAAATATTTTATTTTTCTTAATAATAAAAATATTTTGTTTAATTAATTAGTATATATTTATATATTTGCTTTTTAATTATTTTAACCCATCAAAAAATCAAAAAAATATTTTCTTTTTATTTAAATTAAGTTTATATATTATAAACTAATTTTGTACATATTTAGAATATTTTTCTCTTTAAGCTTTAATTATTTCTATAATTAGTTGCATAATTATATATTAATTAACTTAATAAATTTCTAAAACAACTTCAAAAATCCAAAAACAATAGTTTTATTTTAAAATTAATTAACAAGCAATATGAACATATTTTAGACTTATTTTTTTTTTAGGTTTAAATTTTGTTTCTATTCCTTAGTTTTTTAATTAAATTAATTATGCATTAATTCTAATTAAAATCAACCATCTAAAAAATTCAAAAATACTTCCTTTTATCTTATTGCAATTTAAATTCCTAGATAAAGTGTATAGGTTGTCAAAATCATGTAAATAGCGTAGTTTACATTTCCCGCACAATCGATGTAATAGCGTAGATTTATGTTCCGCATTTTACATTCCCGCACTTTAAATTTCTGTACATATAAAACTGCGTGTATGTCAAAGATAATAACTGAAGCGTTAGATCACTAAACTCAAAGACAAAAATATCTGAATCAGAACACAACCACACTTGCACCTCTTAGGGTAATCCCTCTATCACTCTTTTCAAAATCAATTCTATTGTTTCAAATACAAATCCAAAACTTTTGTTTACATCCGGTCAAAGGAGAATTTTCTAAAAGAAATGGGAAAAGAAATGGGAAATGACCTTATAAACTTAGGATAGATCTCCTAATTGCTTGCTCCAATCAAAACAACAAATGTCTCACATATTCATTGCTTTTTCAAAACAAAACTTTCAAAAAAGACAATATTTTGTATATATCCCAAACAAGGATCATTACGAAATTAAAGATCTTTTTTTCAAAACATCTTTCGAAAGATAAAATACTTTGTATACATCCGCACAAGGATCATTACAAAGTTAATTTACAAAGGTATTTTAAAACCACATACAAGCATTTCAAGGCAAGACAAATGATTCAAAAAAAAGTGAGCTAAGCAATTAAGAGCCCATGGATAACCATGGATACAAAGGGGTGCTAATACCTTCCCTTTGTATAACCTACCCCCGAACCCAAAATCTCTTAAAGGTCTTTTTCTGTTTCTTTTATAAACCTTTCCTTAATTGGATAAAATAAAAGTCGGTGACGACTCTCTGATTTTCAAAACTCAAAAGCAACAGAAGAGTCAGTTTGTATCTCTCACGAGATAGAAAAAACCGAGGGCGACAATTTACAACTAGAAAAATCAATTTCTATTGTAAGTAAAACAACTATTATTTACAACAAGACAAATCAATTTCTATTCTTAGTAAAGTGATTATCATTTACAACTAGATAAATTAATTTCTATTGTTAATAAAGTGATTATCATTTACAACTAAACAAATCAATTTCTACGGTTAGTAAAGTGACTATCAATAACAACTAGACAAATCAATTTCTATTGTAAGTAAAGTGACTATCATTTACAAATAGACAAATCAATTTCTATTGTATTAAATTGATTGTCATTTAATCTGATGAGACTTAGGTTCGAGACCATATTGATACAAATTTTATATTTTATATTTTAAATTTAGAATTGTTTAAGATTAACCACGTGGGTCTGAGTTCAACTCCTTATAAGAAACAATTTTTTCTTTTTTATATTATTAATTTATAATTGTTTAAAAATGAAATTAAAAATAAAAATCAATTTAGTATTTAAAAAATGAAAAATAAATAAAATCCAACGTGACAGTACAGTCACGGTATAAAACTAGAAAAAAACCGATTTGAGAAAAATATTAACAGAAGGACTCATATGATCCGGTTAAATTTTATAAGGGATTAAATTGGGTCAATTTTTTTGTGAGGGACTAATTTGACTCGTGTAATATTTGTGAGGGACCAAATTAGGTCTTCACTCAAAAAAATATTAAACTAAATATTTTTCATCCTCCTATAAAATATCAAACTTAAAACTTTTCTTTAGGTAGAGGGTTGAAATTTTATTTAGTTCACAAAATTAATCTCTCAATTTTAAATTTAAACAATTTTAGTTTTCTAAGTTGTAGTTCCCTTACACATTTTTTCATAGAAAATCGATGAGATTTTTTTTTAACTTACATTTTGATTTATAAAGTTTCACAATAAATTTATATACGTATCATGTTTCACACGTAATTTATCATTTAAAAAATAAAAATATCATTAATTTTAATTTCAAAGGCATGAAAAGAATAACACAATTTTTTAAATTTTAAATAGAAAATCAATCAATTTCTTAAATTAGTTAAAATAGGAATCGTAATCTATAATATAAGAAAATTAGTGGTTCTGGTTTTTACAAAACTACCCATCCTTACTTTTTATACACCTATTAAAATTGTTGGTTTTTTTGTCTATCTACACAATTGACCATTATAATCTTAATATTTTATTCAACTATATTATAACTTACTTTAATCATTCTTTCTCTCTCTTCACCTTTTTAGTTTTCTACCCTTATCTCTCTATACTTCATTTATTTTTTATAAGAAAAATGATATTTATATCCAAAAATTTAATTCAAAAATGGTATACGGGAAAAAATCTATTATTGATTTAAATAAATCTATTATTGATTTAAATACTTTTATATACGAAAATTTACTATTGATCCATATATTTTTGTAAATGATACCTAAACATAAATAATATTTAAATACGGGAAAAATCTATTATGGATCTAAATATTTTCATATACAAAAAATGATATTTATGATCCAAATTTTTTATCCAAAAATGATATACGGAAATAAAATCTATTATTGATCTAAATATTTTTATATACAAAAATTTACTATTGAAATAGATATTTTTGTAAACGTTACCTAAACATAAATAATATTTGTATATGGGAAAAAAAAATCTATAATTGATATAAATATTTTTCTATATAAAAAATGGTATTTTTGATCCAAAAAATTTAATTCAAAAAGGTATACGGGAAAGAAATCTATTATTTATCTAAATATTTTTATATACGGAAATTTACTATTGATCCAAATATTTTTGTAAATGATACTTAAACATAAATAATATTCGTATACGGGAAATAATCTTTTATTGATCTAAATATTTTTCTATATGAAAAATGGTATTTATGATCCAAAAAATTTAATTAAAAAATGGTATACGGGAAAAAAATATATTATTGATTTAAATATTTTTATATACAAAATTTACTATTGATCCAGATATTTTTATAAATGATACCTAAACATAAATAATATTTAAATACGGAAAAAATCTATTATTGATCTAAATATTTTTATATACGAAAAATATTATTTATCATCCTAATTTATTCAAAAATAGTATACGGGAAAAAATCTATTATTGATCTAAATATTTTTATATACGAAAATTTACTATTGATCTAGATATTTTTGCAAATGTTTCCTAAACATAAATAATATTTGTATACGGGAAAAATTCTATCATTGATCTAAATATTTTTCTATAAAAAAAATGGTATTTATGATCCAAAAAATTTAATTAAAAAATGGTATACGAGAAAAATATCTATTATTGATCTAAATATTTTTATACACGAAAATTTAGTATTAATCCAAATATTTTTGTAAACGATACATAAACATAAATAATATTTGTATACGGAAAAAAAATCTTTTATTGATCTAAATATTTTTCTATATGAAAAATGTTATTTATGATCCAAAAATTTTAATTCAAAAATGGTATACGGAAAAAAATCTATTATTAATTTAAATATTTTTATATACGAAAATTTACTATTGATTTAAATATTTTTGTAAATGATACCTAAACATAAATAATATTTAAATACGGGAAAAATATATTGTTGATCTAAATATTTTTATATATGAAAAATGATGTTTATGATCCAAAAAATTTTGATTCAAAAATTGTATACGGGTAAAAATCTATTATTGATCTAAATATTTTTTATACAAAAATTTACTATTCATTCAAATTTTTTTATAAATAAAACCTAAACAAAAATAATATTTGTATACGGAAAAATTTATTATTAATATAAATATTTTTATATACGAAAAATGATATTTATGATTTAAAAAATTTAATTAAAAAATGGTATACGGGAAAAAATGTATTATTGATTTAAATATTTTTATATACAAAATTTACTATTGATCCAGATATTTTTATAAATGATACCTAAACATAAATAATATTTAAATACGGGAAAAATCTATTATTGATCTAAATATTTTTATATACGAAAAATAGTATTTATGATCCTAATTTATTCAAAAATGGTATACGGGAAAAAATCTATTATTGATCTAAATATTTTTATATACGAAAATTTACTATTGATCTAGATATTTTTGTAAACGTTTCCTAAACATAAATAATGTTTGTATACGGAAAAAATTCTATAATTGATCTAAATATTTTTCTATATAAAAAATGGTATTTATGATCCAAAAAAATTTAATTAAAAAATGGTATACGAAAAAAAAATCTATTATCTAAATATTTTTATACACGAAAATTTATTATTATTCCAAATATTTTTGTAAACGATACATATACATAAATAATATTTGTATACGGAAAAAAATCTTTTATTGATCTAAATATTTTTCTATATGAAAAATGGTATTTATGATCCAAAAAATTTAATTCAAAAATGGTATACGGAAAAAAATCTATTATTAATTTAAATATTTTTATATACGAAAATTTACTACTGATTTAAATATTTTTGTAAATGATACCTAAACATAAATAATATTTAAATACGGGAAAAATCTATTGTTGACTAAATATTTTTATATATGAAAAATGATATTTATGATCCAAAAAATTTTGATTCAAAAATTGTATAGGGGAAAAATCTATTATTGATCTAAATATTTTTTATACGAAAATTTACTATTCATTCAAATATTTTTATAAATGAAATCTAGACAAAAATAATATTTGTATACGGACAAAATTTATTATTGATATAAATATTTTTATATACGAAAAATGGTATTTATGATCCAAAAATTTTTTATTCAAAAATGATATACGGGAAAAAATCTACTATTAATCTAAATATTTTGATATACAAAAATTTACTATTGATTCAAATATTTTTGTAGATGATATCTAAACATAAATAATATTTGATTACGAGAAAAAATGTATTTTTGTTACATATTTTTATATAACAAAGATGATATTTATGATCCAAGAATGATATAAGGGAAAGAATTTATTATTGATCTAAATATTTTTTCATTTTAAATATTCTATTTAAAATAAATGTATTATGTAAACAAATGCGTGTATCAGAGCAGAACCCGTGCGTATGCACGGGTTTATTACTAGTTAAGCATAAAAAAAAATTAAAATTAGTAACAATAAAAAAAACCGACCCAAATACTGAACCGGTTCTTTAAACACGGTTTCCTTAAAAACCCAAAAGAAAGAAAAAAACCAAAACATGCGACAATGGATAACTACCTCAACCACACAAACTAACAAGTTCCACAAACCATAGCCATAACCATGGCTACTCTAACCTTCAACTCCACAACACTCAAAACCCCATCATTCAACTACCCCAACTCCACCATCACCAAGCTCTCCTCCTCCAAACCCACCCTCAAAATCCCATTTTTCACCACCAAAAAACCCTTCCTTCAGTTCCAAACACGTTCCATATCAGAAACCTCAGCAACAACATCCCAGAAAGAAGCTGAAGAAGACAAAGAAGACCCTACTGCTGAAACGTGTTTTCTTGACCCTGAAACTGATCCTGATGATATATTGAGCTGGGAGTTGGATTTCTGTTCTAGGCCTATTCTTGATGCTAGAGGAAAGAAAGTTTGGGAGCTTGTTGTTTGTGATAAATCTCTTTCGCTTCAGTATACTAAGTATTTTCCTAATAATGTTATTAATAGTATCACTCTTAAGGATTCTATTGTTGGGATTTGTGATGAGTTGGATCTTCCTGTGCCAAGGAACATTCGTTTCTTTAGGTAAATTGGTTCACTATGTGGTAGTTTTAGTAGTTTTTGTTTCTGTCAAGAGTGTTAACTAGGACTTGTAGTGAGTGTTACATTAGTAGAATGAAAGTGTACTAGTTATAATGTTCTATTCTATTTGCTTTTAATATGCATCATGCGTAGAATCAGAGCCGTTTTAAGTTTTTTGAGGCTCTTCGTAGGTTAGGCCATGCGTAGGTTAGACCATCTTCAATCCTTGCAAAACAAATAGGGGTCCTATTTGTCACGACAAAATGACGATAAAATAGACAAATATTTTATGAGGTCTTGTTTAGTCACGGTTTAACTGTGACAAATTTTGGGCCTTATGTGTAGTCTGTCTTGCACGCCCTCGAAGACATGGTGTTTATGTTGTATTATTATCATATCTTGTTAGATTGTATTTGGTTTATGCTAGCTTAAGGAATTATTTTGCTTGGTTTTCATGTTAGAGTGAGAGGAATATTGGTTAAGTGTAGTTTTGTTGCTTTGTAGGGCACAGATGCAGACGATTATTACGAAAGCGTGTAAGGAGCTTGGTATAAGAGCTCTTCCGAGTAAACGGGTGAGTATGATTTCAGATTTTGCTGTGAATGTGAAATTCCATTGCTCTGCGGAAAACTCTATACGTTTTGTTTGGTGATTGAAATGAATTAGTTTGCTGACTGACAGTCTGAAATACAGTTTCATAAACCTAAGTGGTCTTGTAATGTGCACTAAAAACCTTGATTGAAACATTTAACTTGTTCATTCGTTGAAGGTTCCAAAATCTGAGTATGACCTCTATATTCTGAGTTAAATGGTCACGCGCTGTTAGTGAAAATGATTTTTACACTGACATCCAATGAAAAGCTTCCATTTTTACACGGTATAATATGAATCTAAAAATGCATTTACAAAAGTGGAGTGATTTGGCGAAATATCAGTGTAAAATTAGTTTACATTGACAATGTATATCTTTAAAATTAGTAGAAACATACAGAGGTTTTAAATTAAGGTTGTAGTGGAGTGTTTTAAATTAAGGTTGCCTTGCGAATTTGCCATTGAAATTGTTTTAAGATGCATTTGTTGTACGCAAAAAAGATTAAAAAAATCGATAATTTTTTGGCGGCCCTATTTCATTTGGCTTCTATTTCCTTTTCAGAGTTGCTCCGGTGTATATCTTATGCGCTTCCTTTGATCCTTTTCAGTGTTTGTCGTTACTTTTATGGCTAGAAGAACGTTACGAGACTGTATATACGAAACATCCCGGATTTCAAAAGGGATCCAAACCTCTTTTGCCATTAGACAATCCCTTTCCCACGAAACTCCCCGAAGATCTTTTTGGTGAAAGATGGGCATTTGTTCAGTTACCTTACTCAGGTAGAGAGATTTGTTCGCTTTTATGTCGTTTATTTCACAATCGCATTACATAGATTATAATTTTCTCATTTTACTATCAATTTTTTAAAGCTGTCCGAGAGGAGGCCTCAGCCTCGGAAGAAAGATTTGGCTATGGTTCCGGGCTAGATCTTGATTTATTAGGCATTGAAATTGACGAGAAGACGTTGATCCCAGGACTCGCTGTCGCATCTTCTCGCGCTCAAATATTATCAGGTAAAGAAACCTCCTATTTCATATATAAGTGTTTAACTAAGTTACTCGAATGCACTTTTGACGCGTACGATATCATATCCAAGTACGTTTTTGTAACAATTTACTATTGCAGCTTTTATGAATGGATTGGAGCTCTGCGCCATCGAAGCAGACACTGCTCGCGCTAACCTGACTCTTTCAGTTGCGATTTCGACTCGGTATGTATACGCGACGTATCAGAAAAGTCCTACTTCGACTAAAGAAGCTGAAGCATGGGAAGCAGCCAAGAAAGCTTCTGGAGGATTGCATTTCCTTGCAATCCAAGATGAGTTGGATTCTGAAAATTGTGTTGGCTTCTGGCTTTTGCTAGACTTGCCTCCTCCACCTGTATAATCATGCAACTTATTGCGACACAATATTTTACAGAACCAAAAATATAACAATTTTTTTCAGTTTTTTTAGTATGTGATTTATACTAAGAATCTTAAATAATACTAAACACTTATTGATTGAGTAAAAATAAACACATTCATTCAACATCACAAAAAAATCAGTTTTTATTAATTTGTGCTACTAGTAGGCAGCCGAAATCTACATAAAGGACAAGAGTTGTCTACATTCAACCAATCCTTAATACAATTCTTATGAAACATATGCGAACATGGCATACAAACACCAACATTAAAATCTTCGTGACAAATAGTACATTTCTCTGCTTCTTCGATTGTTACCATCTTCAATCCTTCAATACATGACGGTGCCGTAGGAACAAATCTAATATCTTCTTCTTCAATTCCGATGGCCTCTTCCCAACCATAGTTCCATTCATCTTCATCATTTTCGTTTTCAACTTCTATATCGAAGCTATAATCATCATCAATTTCAACTTCAATAACCGATCTATTATCTTCTTCTATTCTCATTTCCTCATCCCAATAAGAGTCCCATTCATCAACATACTCGTTTTCACCGTGATCATCATCAACAATAGTCCATGTAACAGTTGGAGTCAACGCATTATCTTCTTGTACTTCAATCTCCATTTCTTCCTCTTCCCATCTATAACTCCAATCATCTTTATTATGGTTATCTTCAATAGTCCTCGTAACAGGAGGAATCAACGCATTATCTTCATCTTCCTCAACTTGCATTTCCTCTTCATTCTCGTCCAAACAATTGCTCTCTTCATCTTCCTCACACTCTTTAGAATTACGTGTAACAGAAAAGTCAACTTGAATAAAAAGATCCCTCAAGTTCTTATACATCCCACTACCCATCTCTCTAACACATTGCGAAATTTCTTCTACCACCAATGCAAAAGCATCTTCAGGAACACCCACTTCAGAAAGCCATGATACAATGGTAGCTTTTCGGATTACTCTATCTTCGGACACATATGAAAAGTTATAATGTATAGTATCGCTTAAAGATGAATTCATTTCATCGCTTGAAACACGAGTAGTCGTGTAATCGAATTCTATATGTAGATACGGATCATTGTCGCGTGGTACATCTGTTGAAGACATATCTAAATATGCCTTACAATAATATTCATCCATGGATGAACTTTAAAGAAACTTAGAATACTAAAAAATGTTGAACAAAGCACCTTGTGGAATTTTTTCAGTTCAGAAACGATACAAGTACGAAGTATAAAGTGATGATCTTGAATGAACTAATGTATATATAACAAATTACTTGATCGGTGGAAACTTGGAGAAAAAGTTTGTTGCTGAGAATATCTTAAAAAATATCTTTATTTTTAATTTGTAAATAAACTAAACAATATTACTATTTTCTTGGCTAAATATAAGATGTTTTGAATTTTATAATTTAAAAGACATTTTTTTTGAATATAAATGCATTAATGATGGGAATACATTAAAGATTCGGAAATATTTTTTTATATCTTTTTTATATTGGTATATTTTTTTAACAATCTACTAGTATAGTATTGTAGAGATTACGATTTAAATGCATTAATGAAGAAATCAATGTATGTATTTTTACAATCTATACTAAATATTCTGATATAAAATTTTGACTTTTTATTCTTTAACGATTAGATTTGTAAAGGTAAAATCAATTGTAATCAAATTTAATATTTTTTTATCTGAATTTTTAATGAAAAAAATAAAGAAATATTTTACATATCAATATTTCTAAATTTATCTGAATTTTTAATTAAAAAAATCTGAATTTTTAAATTTGTAAAGGTAAAATCAATTGTAATAAAATTTATCTGAATTTAATATTTGATAAACACCTTATGTAGTGTCAGTATAAAATATTTTACTCTGTCATCACAATATTTTAAAAAAGAAATATTTTATATATCAATATTTTATATGTGATTTAAAGAAAAAATCAAATATCTATAAAAATTAACAGTGTTATGATTTAACTGTATATTTTATATGACAATATAAACTGTATTTCTATTATATCAATTTTTAATTAACATAATTTATATAAATGGACTTTGAATTTAAAGACGAAATACATATATTTTACAATGACATTGGTTTATAATTTTTGCACACTAATTAAAAAAAAATATTGTCATACAATATTACATATTTATTAAATTAATCATACTAATACGTTTCAAGTAGTTTAAAGAATAACGATTAAAGAGTATAGTAGAAAAAATAGTAATTATTTTTATTTTGAAAAATGAAAATGACATTCATTTAAAAAAATATTTACTAAAACGATAGTAATTTAAAGCATAAAAATAAAAGATTATCATCTTTTTATTTATTTATTTATTTATGTAATCTTTAATAACTAGTAATACTCTCTTAATTGGACACCCTTAATTGTAACATTTGTTAATAATGAATATTTAAATTAATGAATTTCAAAATTTCTCTTTTAAAAATGACACATTAAGTGTTTATAAAAAAAAAGAAGTCATAAAGTGCATATTCAATTAAGTCATGAGTCCGTTTGTTTCAGCTTAAAATTTTTTTTCTTGTATTTTTTGAAAAGTTTGCAGATCTAGAAATTACACTTGTAGGATATAGAAAAAAGATCAAAAATTCTGAAGACAAAGTTTCTGATAAGGATGATATATCAAAACCTTATGAAGTTCCATTAGTTCGGAAAAGGCAAAGGCAGAGACAAATGGTATCTAAAGATATGCCTCTGAGAGATAAAGTTGAACCTGTCAGTACAAGACCCACTTTCAAACAATCTAAAGAAACTCTTATGAGATTGGTGTCTTTGATAGAACCAACTTCTTGTGAAGAAGCACTTCAAGATAATGAATGGATATTCGCTATGCAAGAAGAGCTAAATAAGTTCTCCATAAATGATGTTTGGGACGTAGTACCAAAGCCCAAAGGAACTCATGTTATTGGAACAAAATGGGTATTTAGAAAAGAACTAAATGAGAAAGGTGAAGTTGTCAGAAACAAGGCATGATTGGTTGCACATGGTTATAGTTAACAAGACGGTATTGACTACAATGAAACTTTTGCTTCAGTCTCCAAGTTAAAATTTATCCGTCTCCTAATCTCATTTGTTGTTAATAATAATATTATCTTATATCAAATGTATGTTAAAAGTGCGTTTCTAAACGGATATATTTTTAAAGAGTTATATGTTCACCAACCTCCTTGTTTTGAGAGTACAAAGTTTCCTTAACATGGTTTTAAACTTAAGAAATTATTGTATGGTCTAAAGCAAAGTCCCAGAGCTTGGGATGATAGACTTAGTGCTTTTCTTCTAGAGAATGGTTTCTCAAGAGGCATAGTAGATACCACTCTTTTCTATAAGAACTCTGGAAACAATCTTATGATATGTCAAATATATGTTGATGATATTATTTTTGGCTATGCTAATCCATCTATTTGTCAAGAATTTTCTAAACTAATGCATGCTGAATTTGAAATGAGCTTAATGCAGGAGTTAAAGTACTTTATGGATATACAAATCAACCAAACTTCAGAAGCTACATACATTCATTAATTGAAAAGGAAGAAGTAAGCACAAGGGTTGTCAAGAGATCTATTGTGGTATGACAGACTCTCTTCTATATTTGACTTCTTCTTGTCCAGATATGCTATTCACGGTTTGTCTATGTGCCTAGTTTCAATTAGATCCTAGGGAAACTCACTTAACAGCTGTTAAGAGATTCCTAAAGTATTTGAAAGGAACAACTAACATTGGCTTGATGTATAAGAAAACATCAGAATTTAAGCTAACAGGTTTTTGTGATGCAGACTATGAAAGAGATAGAATTGAATATAAAAGCACTTTTGGAAACTGTCAGTTTCTGAGTAAAAATATCATCTCATGGTCAAGCAAAAGACAATCAACTATTTTATTATCTACTACTGAAGCATAATATATATCAGCATCACTATGCAGCACTCAGATGCTCTAAATGAAAAGTCAACTAGAAGACTTTCAGATATACGTAAGCAACACTCCTATCTTTTGTGATAATACTGCTGCTATTTGCTTAAGTAAGAATCCTATTTTACACTCAATAGCTAAACACATAAAAATCAAGTATCACTTCATTAGAGACCATGTTCAGAAAGGGAACCTTATTTTAAAATTTATAGATACAAACCATCAATGGGCTGATATCTTTACAAAATCCTTAGCTGAAGATAGATTTTTGTTCATTCTAAAATACTAGAAAATGGAGTTTTTGTAACACCATTCTAAACCCCGCGGCATTTAACAAATATATCAGAGTAACATGCAAACAAGGATGTCACAATTCAAAATTAAAATAAACATCATTCGTCACTGTCATGCATTCACCAAGGAACATCATCAAATTACTCATAATTCAAAATCTCATGTTTTACACAGCGGAATAACATCATCAAATTACATCACATCATCGATGTATTAATCCTCAAAATAAATTAAACAAAATAGAGTCATCATAATAAACTCAAAACAATTCGTTCCCCCAGTGTTACATCTATCAGAGCATGACACCTGACGCTAACTAACACATTGACTCATGAGCTAAACCTCACCAAGTCAGACGCCGCTATCCTCAATCTGAAAATGACAACATGTAAGGGGGAGTTTCATTCATGATTAACAAATACTATAGCATCATAAACAATAACACCTCATAGCTATATTATCCATCCAATTTCATCATATTCAGATTATTAGGAACATCCATCATTTACACAAACATCAACAGAATACATCATTCAAACATACAAACATACTCATCATTCAAGTAACACTAATCATGCATGTGTATGAACTGACACTATGCATGTGGTACTAATCCATCATAAATGGGAATAACCCACCGACCGATCCATCATCAACCAGATACGGCCCTACCAGCACAAATTCCACACAATGGGAATTATGCCCTTCACTGAAATCCACACCTCATTCGGATCCAGCCCTTAACACATGAATATGAATGAATGCAAACATATATGAAACATACTTATAACCTCGTCAAGTCTATGAGTAATCTCATCCAATACTCAAAACATCATCGTCATCACCATCATTATCAAGCATGTTTACATATGTCAACATCATTCAAATAACATCCAATCATTCTCATACAACACATAGATCATCACATGATTATCGCTTCTTGTTAGGTGCCAAATTGTGTTAATATTTAGTTTAATTAATGGCACCTTTCGACCGTTTTTTATCGTATATTCGTACAATTCCCTGAAGTTTTAGATAATTATTTATAGTTTATAATTTTAAGCTTTCTTTTAATGATAATATGTGTTTTAGTTGTGATTTTGTAGGTTTTAGCCATTTTTGGGAAGTTTGGAGCTTGTTTTAACCTTGATAAGAGAGTGCTGGGCAGAAGTATGCGCGCGTCGCGCGGAGATGTGGGCGCGTCGCGCCCTGGGCAAGATATTTTGGAGCTTCAAAGCAGAGAGTTGCGCGCGTCGCGCGCATTGGCGGTTTATATTTCTTAAGTGTAATGGCGCGAAGCGCGCTAGAGGGCGCGACGCGCCCTGGACAGAAAACTGTTTTACTATATAAAGAGTAATTCTGATTTTTGGAAGGGGACTTGACATTCTTAAGAGCTCATAAACCCTAAACACTGTAGCAAACTAAGAGTTGAAGATTAGAAGCCTTGATCGTCGATTAATCGCCTTTGATGCTTGTTGATCTTCATCCTTTACTTCTTGAGCAAGCTACCATTCTCATGGATAGCTAAATCTCTTTTGTATCAAGATAAGATGTAATCTTCCTAGCTTTTTGTATGTTTTCTTGTGAATATATTATGTATGAACATGTGATGATCAATATAGATGGTTTAGTTTGTTAAGTAAAGATTTTCTTTGGTATAAGTGTTTGAGACATCAATATTTGTATCTAGATCTAACTTTATCATCTATCAAACTATAAATTGCAGACATGGATTTAGCGTTTGATGTTTACTTAGTATCGGTTTTAAAACGTTATTTGTATTGTTTAAAGGATGGAGAAATCGTCGGTTAAACAATACGGTAAATCTAACTATATCATTGCGGACACGGATGATATAGGCGTCGATACGTAATTATGTTGATCGTTACCATGTTCATATACGTATATTTATAAGGAGACATACAAATTTAGGTCGATGAAATCGAATCTTGATACATTTTCTTTAACTTAGAACTTTCATTACTTTACTCTTTGCTACTAAAAGTGTTGAATGATCTTTTGCAAACCCAAACTTAAAGTAACATTAACTCACGACAAAATAGGCTATAGAACGGCGGTGATATCGCAATAATCCCTGTGGATACGATATAAACGAAAAGTACACCACAATACTCTTTCAACAAAATGGCGCCGTTGCCGGGGATTGTTGTTTAGATATTGCAAGCATTGCAATAGTTTATTTTGTATTGAGTCTTATAATTAATATCTTGTTTCTAAATTTATTTTCCTTGTGTTTGTTAATTTGCTTGGTTAGTTTTTCAGATTACAGTTTATGCGAGGACGTATACCTGCAGATCAACTCCTTTTTGATCCTGAGATTGAGAGGACTGCTCGTAGAGAGAATAGCAAAACTCGTAGGAGGAGACAACTAGCTAGGGAAAGAAGACAACAACAAGAAGCATCTTCTTCTTCAACTCCGGTTGAAAACTTGGTTGAGGAAGAAATGGCTGCGGATCCTCCACCTCGAGGGCCATGTGTTAACAGCCCTCGTCTCAATGCACAATTTGCTCGTGATCAGGCCAATGGAAGAAACTCCGAAATGAAGACGGGGTTACTTCAATTATTATACCAAAATCCGTTCACAGGGGCAGATCACGAGGATCCATTTACTCATCTAACAAAGTTCTACGAGATCGCCGGAACAATTGGTGCTCCGGAAGACCAAGAAGAACAGGTGTTCAGGAGACTCTTTCCTCATTCCATAATTGGAAAAGCTAAGGAATGGTACCTTGATCAACCAAATAATGTCATGACAAATTGGAACGAGTTAGAAGAGAAGTTCTTGGATCGGTTTTTTCCTCACAATAGGCTCATGGAAGCGAAAACTTCTATTGCGGTGTTCTCTCAAGGTTCGAATGAATCTCTCAATGAAGCATGGGAGAGGTTCAAGTCCATGGTTAGAAAATGCAAAGGTCATGGGTTTGATGAATTGTCTCAAATCCATATCTTTAGAAATGGACTCCAACCTCAACCAAAAACTCTTTTAGATGCTACCGCGGGTGGTTCGTTGATGTCAAAAACTGCGGCAGAAGCAATTGCTATCATTGATAGGATGTCTTTGAATGATCATCAAGGGCAACACAACCGTAGTGCATCGCAAAGAAAACCGGGAGTTCTTGAATTGAATACTAGTGATGCAATACTTGCTCAAAACAAGTTATTGACACAACAAGTAGAATTGCTCACTCAACAAATGTCAAAACTCCCTCAACAAATCAAAGAGATAAATGGGAGCCCTTCTAAAAATCAACATGTGATGTGTTGTGAATTGTGTAGGGGTGACCATCAAACAGGTTTTTGTCCTCCACCGGGTGAAGAGGTGAATTATGTGTCTAATCCTAATCAAGTTTATGGTGGGAGACAACAACAACAACCTTACAACAATAACCAAGGTTACCAACAAAGAGGTAATCAAGGTTATCAACAAGGATGGAGGCCGGAAGCGGGTCCATCGAATCGTCAAAATCCTTATCAAGGTGGTTACAACCAACAACCTCAACAACCAAAGCTTTCAATAGAGGACACTCTTAGCCAATTCATGCAATTGCAAATTGCAAGCCAAAAGAGTACGGATGCCGCCATAAAGAATCTTGAAACTCAAGTCGGGCAATTGTCAAAGCAACTTGCCGATCAAAACAAAGGTCCTTTTCCGGCTACTACACAAGAAAATCCTCGTGAGCATTGTAAGTCAATTCTAACTCGTAGCGGTAGAAATATTGATATGGGTGTAGGAGAGATAGTTGAGGAGGAAATTGTTGAGAGTGAAAAAGATAGGGTGATTGAAGTAGAAAAAAATGTTGAGGGTGATTTAGTTGAAAATGAGAAAGAGAAAGAATTAGTGGAAAAAGAAACTCTTGAGAAAGTTGTAGAAAAAGAGAGAAAAAAATTGAGTGTGAGTGAGAAGGGAAAGAAGAAGGTGGATGATTCTATACAAGTGAAGAAATTACCTTACCCTCCCGGTCCGTCAAAGAAAGAAGATGCAAAGCACTATGCTCGGTTCTTGGACATCTTTAGCAAGTTGCAAATCAATGTTCCCTTTTCCGAGGCATTAGAGCAAATGCCGATGTATGCAAAATTCATCAAAGACATCATCACTAAGAAGAGAAGATTCTTGGATCCGGAGGTAGTAACGGTGAGCTCTTGTTGTAATGCGTTAATTCAACGCACTACTCCGATAAAATCAAATGATCCTGGGCGGGTAACCTTACCGGTGTCTATTGGAAATGTTCACATAGGCAAAGGTTTGGTAGATACCGGTTCTAGCATTAATTTGATCCCATTGTCTATGGTGAGAAGATTAGGAATCAACGATTTGAAGCCGACAAGAATGACGTTATCATTAGCGGATAAATCCACAGCTCATCCTCATGGAGTTGCGGAAGACTTGCTTGTCAAGGTTGACAAATTTTGGTATCCTGTTGATTTTATTGTCATAGACATGGAAGAAGATCCTGAGATTCCATTGATCTTAGGAAGGCCTTTTATGAAGACGGCCCGAATGATGATAGATATTGATGATGGCTTAATGAAATTAAGGTACCAAGATGAAGAATTATGTCTTGATCTCTTTGAAGCCATCAAGAATCCGAGTGATGAGGATGATTGTTTTAGAATCGATGCTACCGAAAGGGCTATTATGAAAGTGGAGAATCAAATGTTAGAACAAGATTTGTTCTTATCAATTATCTTAGTTTTGATGATAACAATAATATGAATTTTGCTTAAGATAATATGGTACTCTAATCCAATGCAATTTCCCTTTCAGGAAATATATAAAGAGTACGCATAATTCAGCGCTCAGAAGTTGTGTCTCAAATGGTTCAGCATGCAACATCAGAACATGGTCTGGCAAGACATCAGAAGATGGTCGAAGCAGAATCAGAACATGGGTCTATGAAAGCATCAGAAGAACATGAGATCAGAAGCACTGAAGATCAGAAGATGGTATCACGCTCAGAAGCACTTCAAGGTCAGAAGATCAGAAGATGCTATGCACCAAGCTGTTTGACTCTGATGATATTCAAACGTTATATTCACAAACATCAGATCAGAAGGAAGTACAAGTGGCAAGCTACGCTGACTGACAAAAGGAACGTTAAAAGCTATTAAAGGCTACGTCAGTAGACACAGCGTGAACAAGGCTCGAGGTAGTTGACAAAAGCGTATAACATTAAATGCAATGCTGTACGGAACACGCAAAGCATTAAATGCATTCAACGGTCATCTTCTCAACGCCTATAAATATGAAGTTCTGATGAGAAGCAAGGTTACCAATTCTTAACAACTCTGAACGAAAATAAACTTGCTGAAACGCTGTTCAATCAAAGCTCAGAATCTTCATCAACTCACTACATTGCTGTTGTAATATATTAGTGAGATTAAGCTTAAACGTTAAGAGAAATATCACAGTTGTGATTATAGCTTTTAAGAAGCATTTGTAATACTCTTAGAATTACATTAAGTTGTAAGGAACTAGAGTGATCGTGTGATCAGTATACTCTAGGAAGTCTTAGCAGTTGGCTGAGCAGTTTGTAACTAGAGTGATCAGGTTGATCAGTAGACTCTAGAAAAGTCTTAGAAGTTGTCTAAGCAGTTGTTCCTGGAGTGATCAAGTTGTGATCAGAATACTCTAGAAGACTTAGCCGTGGACTAAGTGGAAAACCATTGTAATCCGTGCGATTAGTGGATTAAATCCTCAGGTTGAGGTAAATCATCTCTGCGGGGGTGGACTGGAGTAGCTTCGTTAACAGCGAACCAGGATAAAAATAATTGTGCAATTTATTTTTATCGTCCAAGATTTAAAGTCACACTTATTCAATCCCCCCCTTTCTAAGTGTTTTTCTATCCTTCAATTGGCATCAGAGCGCCGGTTCTAAGGTGCAAGCACTTAACCGTGTTTAGAAAAGATTCAGGAAGAGAAAAACGCTTCAGTAAAAGATGGTTGATGAAAGTGAAAAGTCTACACCTACACCTGCATCTACATCTGGCTCTGCTGAGCAATACAACGGTAACAATGGTTATACTAGACCGCCGGTATTTGATGGTGAAAACTTTGAATACTGGAAAGATAAACTGGAAAGTTACTTTCTGGGTCTAGATGGTGATCTATGGGATCTTCTGATGGATGGTTACAAACATCCTGTAAATGCCAGAGGCGTAAAGCTGACAAGGCAAGAAATGGATGATGATCAGAAAAAGCTTTTCAGGAATCATCATAAATGCAGAACTGTTTTGCTGAATGCTATCTCTCATGCTGAGTATGAGAAGATATCTAACAGGGAAACGGCCTATGACATATATGAGTCCTTGAAAATGACTCATGAAGGAAACGCTCAAGTCAAGGAGACCAAAGCTCTAGCTTTAATCCAGAAGTATGAAGCCTTCAAGATGGAGGATGATGAAGACATTGAAAAGATGTTTTCAAGATTTCAAACTCTTACTGCTGGATTGAGAGTTCTTGACAAGGGATACACCAAGGCTGATCACGTAAAGAAGATCATCAGAAGCTTACCCAGAAGATGGGGTCCTATGGTGACTGCATTCAAGATTGCAAAAAATCTGAATGAAGTTTCTCTGGAAGAGCTGATCAGTGCCTTGAGAAGCCATGAGATTGAGCTGGATGCAAATGAGCCTCAAAAGAAAGGTAAATCTATTGCATTAAAATCTAATATCAAGAAATGCACTAACGCTTTTCAGGCCAAAGAAGAAGATCCTGAAGAATCAGAATCTGAAGAAGAAGATGAACTGTCCATGATTTCCAGAAGGGTAAATCAACTCTGGAAGAGCAAGCAAAGGAAGTTCAGAGGCTTCAGAAGTTCAAAGAGATTTGAACATGGAGAATCTTCTGATGAAAGAAGATCTGACAAGAAGAAGGTCATGTGCTATGAATGCAATGAGCCAGGACACTTCAGGAATGAATGTCCAAATCTTCAGAAGGAGAATCCCAAGAAGAAGTTTCATAAGAAGAAAGGTCTTATGGCAACCTGGGATGAGTCAGAAGATGATTCAGAAGATGAGCAGGCTAACTGTGCGCTGATGGCGACAGAAGATGACGGATCAGAATCTACATCAGAATCAGATTCTGAAGAGGTATTTTCTGAACTTACTAGAGATGAGTTAGTTTCCGGTCTAACTGAACTTCTGGAACTCAAGTCTCAAATTAGTATCAAATACAAGAAGCTGAAAAAGCAATTTGAATTTGAAACAAAGAAGCTTGAGTTGGAGAATTCTGAATTAAAAGAAAAACTTTTAAAATTATCCAATAATGTTGGATCCCCTTCTGATTCAGAAAAATCCACTCCTAGTCTAAACCATATTCTGAAAGAATATGATTTAAGTTTCAGGAAGTTCTTATCTAGAAGTATTGGTAGAAGTCAACTAGCTTCTATGATATATGCCGTATCTGGAAACAAAAGAGTTGGCATTGGTTATGAGGGTGAAACCCCATACAAACTTGAACCTGTTGATGAAATGAAACTCACATACAAGCCATTGTATGATCAGTTCAAGTATGGCCACTCTCATGATATTAGGCACACTTCACATGCTCAAAGTTTTCACATAACACACACCAAAAAGTATGTGACACAACCTAGGAAATATCATGAATCTCATATTAAGAATTATCATGCTGTTCCTCCTATTGCTTATAATGTCAAACCCAAGTTCAATCAGAACTTGAGAAAATCTAACAAGAAAGGACCCAAGAAGATGTGGGTACCAAAGAAAAAGATTATTTCTTTTGCAGATTCTCTTGATAACAAAGAAGACAACATTCAACATGACATGACACCTGGACTCAAGTTGCTCTCAACACTTGAAGGGAAGAAAGATTGTCTTCCAAGTTCTGGTTCTTAAATCTGTTGAAGAAACTATGTTTGTAGGAATTCAGAAAAGAAGCTTATTAGTCTTGGAACCATCTATGATGTTTGCCTCTAAGGCTTTGATGTTTCTTTCTTGAGTATTCTGAATGCTCTAAATGCTACAGAATATACAACATTGAAACATTGATTGTGGACAAATCAATAAACATCTGTTTTGATGATAAACTTGTTTCTGATGAAACAAAGAGCTTAAGAATTTCTGCAGATACAGTTTTTGTCTTATCAGAAGCTGCAGAACAAAGAAGTGAACCTCCAGAAGCTGTGTATATCAGAAGTAATGGATCAGAAGATCATTCAGACTTATATCAGCACACTTCAGAAGGAGTATTTCCAGAAGAGAAATTAGATCAATTCAGAAGCAGTAATCAGAATTTGAAGGCGTAAAATCTCTCTGATATTTACAGCTGTCATCTATTATCTGATGATGAACACGTGTCTGTACGGTTTGTACAAAGCGTGCAGTTGAAAAGACGCCGACCTAGGTAACTGTATTAAATCATTTCATTTACTGTGTTCTCTCTCCTAATGTCATTTCTCATTAAATGCATAATGATTTCTTTTTAAATCTTTTAAATAACCCGCTTCATCTTCATTCCCTCTTTTTCTCTCCTTCTCTCTCTTTTGTGCATTCACTTCGTTGCATCTCTCTTCAAACCCTAGTTCTTGATTTGATCTCAAAGCATTATCATAATGAATCCATCTTCTCGTTCATCAATCTCTAAAGATAGAATCACTTCCACACAGAACCGTTTAAGCAAAAATGATGCTCCATTGAAAACATGCTTAATACCCACGAAAGAACTGGAAGTTCTATGTGAATCGGCTGTGGACGTCAACAACCTTAAAGCAAATGGTTTTCAGTGTGATGCAAGAATCTTTGAGCAAGGATGGTCTAAATATCTTGATAGATTGGTTGGTCCAATTTATCCTGAACTTGTAAAGGAGTTTTGGGTACATGCAACAGTTACCCCAACTGCCATCATTTCATTCGTGCTAGGGCATGAAGTGACTATCACTGAGAAACTCATCAGAAAGCTGTACAATCTTGATGATGAAGAAGGTTGGTCTGAGTTTCAACCCCATACAGTTGACTGGACTTTAGTTGAAAAACAAATCTCTACGGTTGTTGGAACTGATTCTCATTTTACGGGCAACTTAAAGCCTTTTTATAAAGTATGGGCTGAGATTATTCTGGGTTCTCTTCACCATAGAAAAAAGATGCGCTGCTCCTCCTACATCAGCCCGACTCACAAGTATACTCTTTTCTGCATTGGCAAAAAGATAGAGATCAACATCTCTCATATTCTATTTGAGAATCTGAAAACCTCTATCTTTGAGTCAAGAGAAGATGAAAGGGCGAAGTACCCTCATATTCCAAGAACAACCATTCCTTTCGGAAGGATGATTTCAGACATTCTGATTGAAAGCAAAGTGGTGGACTCCATCAGAAATCGTAATGCCTCGCATTTTCTTGGAGTAACTCAAGGTCCCATCTTCAATGGTGTTGATCTGTTCGGACTGGAAGTCATTAAGAATGTACCTGTTATGTGCACAAGCTTTCCTGACATTCTGTCAAGAAGAATTGCTGTTGAAGGATTCATATCTTTGTATCATAAAGAACTTGATCAAGTTGTCAAGTTTTACTTGGAAGATTGTGTGAGGAAGCAATCAGACGTTGATCCTGCTTGGATCCGTGGCAGAGTACTTCCATCCAAAGATGATATTCTGAAGAAGGATAAAAAGGAACGTCAGGCAAGGCTAAAAAGAAAGGCACAAGAAGATGAGGCTGAGAGAGCCAAAAAGTTGAGGGTCACCTATGATCCTGACAAGGTGGACTCTAAAGAACGAAGAGATAAAAGGATCAGAGATTCCTTTCGCAGAACCAGATCTTCTTCTTCTTCTGTACAAATCTCCAGAAAGGTCTTTACTCCACCTCCTTCTGTCCCTAAACCATCTTTCCAATCACCTCCATCTGAACCAAAAGTAAACTTCACCCTACCAAATCCTTCTCCATCATCTTTCTCCTCTCCCATTCTAAACCCCACACCTTTAAGTATTCTTCCCCCAACTCCTTCTGATAAATCTCTCTCACCAATTCCCTTTACAAACACTCCATCCTCGTCTAAATTTATCATTTCTGATATTCCATCCTCATCAATCATTCTCTCAGATATCCCCTCTTCCTCATCCACCGTACCTCCAACTTCTATATCTCATCCCTTACCTATCGAAAATTCCGAACCTTACTGTCTTCTCTATCCTGACTACAAATTCACCTTCAATCCGCCTGAACCTGAACCCTACACCTACCTGGAACTTTTCAGACATAAGGTGATTAGCAGTCTAGACCTTCTGAAGGATGCATTCCTAAATGGTCTGGATGATGTTTCTACAAGA
The DNA here is from genome assembly GCF_029867415.1 of Vicia villosa. Classification (NCBI taxonomy): domain Eukaryota; kingdom Viridiplantae; phylum Streptophyta; class Magnoliopsida; order Fabales; family Fabaceae; genus Vicia; species Vicia villosa. The sequence goes on along the minus strand of NC_081182.1, from coordinate 189,149,520 downwards.
AATCTCTGGAGAAGATTTCGCAAGGATTTTCAAGTAGAAGCAATAGGAGTACAGAAAAGACTAGTGGCTGTTGCCCCTGGTTACCCTGGTTACCTTCTGGAGGGAGATAATGGTATATACTACCATCCTCTCAGAAATTGTGTTGCTGCTGAGGAGAAGCCCTTTGTGGATGAATTGGAAGTATTAAGACTGGCTGCTGAAATGGAAGCAAATCCTTGCAGGGAGATTGTGGTTTGGATACCTCAATATCCTGTTCTGCTCGGAGATTTCAAGACTCTCTTTGACTATCTGAGGGAAAACCCGTCTGAGAAAGATCCAAACTTGGTCATTCCAGAAGTTGTTGACCCACCAGAAGTTGAAGGTCCTTCTGCTCCAAGGAATCTAGCTGCCATTCTTCAGGCACTTGAGAATGGAGACTCGGAAATTCCTGCTGCAGAATATGGTGATGCTTCTATGCAAGAAGCAGATGCTGAAGATCATGTTGCTGAATCAGACCCTGTTGAGGAAATTCCTGCAAATGATCTATCTATGGAAGCTGCAGATCAACATGTCATTCCTGTGGTTGAAAGCGGTGAAGCTTCTTCTGGTGAATCTTCTCGTCTTGCAAGGACTCTAGAAGAAATTCAGAAGAGACAGGATGAGCAAAGCTCACTCAATGATCAGTATAGCGCTTTCATGGTGAGGCAAGAAGGACACAACAATATGGTTCAAGAGATGCTGACCAAGATCTTGTCAAGACTAGGGCCATCTTAGATTGAGTCTGTGTTGTTTCTTTCTTCTCGTTGCATCTGTCTTTGTGCATCTGATCTTTCTTATCTTCATGTACTTCTGTACCTGCTAGTTGAACTTCAATGAAATCATCTTCTTCCTTCGTGTGTTTCGTTTTGTTTGTCTCTGAATCTTTTTTGCTTTTTGATGATATGACAAAAAGGGGGAGAAGATAAATGATAAATGATTTGATTAAATCTATCAGTTGCTGGGTAAAGGCTCCCACACATTCACTAACAAGAACTGCAAGTTCTATATGGTTTAAGTGTTTTGCAGGTACAGAGAAGTGAAGTGAATCTTCAAAAGCAAACACCAGAAGCAAAACCATAAGAAGCGTTATTCTGTAAAAGGAATAAGCTCTTGGAAACTGAAGCAAGCTGAGTGCTGTCAAGCTTCAGAGATCAGAAGCAAGAAAGAAGAATGAATCAGAAGCACTGATAATAGAATTTGAATATCATTGTCTATCCTGTTCTGACAAAATTCTATTTGCTCTGATACATATAATGTTATGGCTCTGATACATTATTTGCTCTGATACATTATTTCAGCCTATATGGCTCTGATACATATAATGTGTTCAAACATACATTTTATGTTCTAACTTGTTCATGCTGACTTTTGTCGTTTAGTTTTTGTTCTGTAACATTTCAGGATGTAGAGATGCTCTGATGATGCTCTGGTACATTCAACAATGTTCTGATACAAATCTAGCATGAAGTGATGTTGGTAGACATTCAAAGTTCTGAAGCTATCCGAGGGAAGCAGAAATCAGAAGATGTGAATGTTCTAAAAGATCCAGAAAACTCAAGTTCTGAAGCTGTCCTGAATGGAAGCAGAAGTCAGAAGCTGTGAATGTTCTGAAGATCAAAGAAATTCAAGTTCTGAAGCTGTCCTGAATGGAAGCAGAAATCAGAAGCTGTGAATGTTCTGAAGATCAAAGAAATTCAAGTTCTGAAGCTGTCCACGATGGAAGCAGGAATCAGAAGCTGTGAGTGTTCTAAGGATCTAAAGAAATTCAAGTTCTGAAGCTGTCCAATGGAAGCAGAAGTCAGAAGCTATGAATTCTCTGAAGGCAGAAGCTTATATGATCGTCTCTACCGAAATAATCAGGGAAGTCTTTTATCAAAGTTCTTCGAGTATTTATTTCAGGGGGAGATTATTTATCTCAGGGGGAGATTGTTAATCTCAGGGGGAGACATATTCATATGCTTATGCTATAGCTGTGTAATTTGTCTTTTGCCGTCTACTCTTTCTGATCGCAAATTCATATCATTTATATATGTTTTTGTCATCATCAAAAAGGGGGAGATTGTTAGAACAAGATTTGTTCTTATCAATTATCTTAGTTTTGATGATAAAAATAATATGAATTTTGCTTAAGATAATATGGTACTCTAATCCAATGCAATTTCCCTTTCAGGAAATATATAAAAAGTACGCATAATTCAGCGCTCAGAAGTTGTGTCTCAAATGGTTCAGCATGCAACATCAGAACATGGTCTGGCAAGACATCAGAAGATGGTCGAAGCAGAATCAGAACATGGGTCTATGAAAGCATCAGAAGAACATGAGATCAGAAGCACTGAAGATCAGAAGATGGTATCACGCTCAGAAGCACTTCAAGGTCAGAAGATCAGAAGATGCTATGCACCAAGCTGTTTGACTCTGATGATATTCAAACGTTATATTCACAAACATCAGATCAGAAGGAAGTACAAGTGGCAAGCTACGCTGACTGACAAAAGGAACGTTAAAAGCTATTAAAGGCTACGTCAGTAGACACAGCGTGAACAAGGCTCGAGGTAGTTGACAAAAGCGTATAACATTAAATGCAATGCTGTACGGAACACGCAAAGCATTAAATGCATTCAACGGTCATCTTCTCAACGCCTATAAATATGAAGTTCTGATGAGAAGCAAGGTTACCAATTCTTAACAACTCTGAACGAAAATAAACTTGCTGAAACGCTGTTCAATCAAAGCTCAGAATCTTCATCAACTCACTACATTGCTGTTGTAATATATTAGTGAGATTAAGCTTAAACGTTAAGAGAAATATCACAGTTGTGATTATAGCTTTTAAGAAGCATTTGTAATACTCTTAGAATTACATTAAGTTGTAAGGAACTAGAGTGATCGTGTGATCAGTATACTCTAGGAAGTCTTAGCAGTTGGCTGAGCAGTTTGTAACTAGAGTGATCAGGTTGATCAGTAGACTCTAGAAAAGTCTTAGAAGTTGTCTAAGCAGTTGTTCCTGGAGTGATCAAGTTGTGATCAGAATACTCTAGAAGACTTAGTCGTGGACTAAGTGGAAAACCATTGTAATCCGTGCGATTAGTGGATTAAATCCTCAGGTTGAGGTAAATCATCTCTGCGGGGGTGGACTGGAGTAGCTTCGTTAACAGTGAACCAGGATAAAAATAATTGTGCAATTTATTTTTATCGTCCAAGATTTAAAGTCACACTTATTCAATCCCCCCCTTTCTAAGTGTTTTTCTATCCTTCATCAAATGCACTTGTCGAATCCTCTTGATAAGACTTTAATGGAAGCTCTTGAAGTTCTCACCAAAGATCAAGAGAAGGAAATTGAAGATTGCTTGAGAAATTTAGAGGCTTGTGATGAGATGAATCCATTTGAAACTCAAATTGAAGAGTTAAAGGATGAACCTAAAGTTGAAGAGCAAAAGGTGGAGTTGAATGTGTTACCGTCTCACTTGAAATACGTGTTTCTCGTTGACAATTCTACTAAGCCGGTTATCATTAATAGTGGTTTGTCTAACAAGGAAGAGCGTCGATTGAAAGAAGTATTGATAAAGAATCAAGAAGCAATAGGATGGGTTTTATCCGACTTGAAGGGTATTAGTCCGGCCTATTGTATGCATAAGATTATGTTAGAAGATGATTTTCGGCCCATAGCACAACCTCAAAGGCGATTGAATCCAACCATGAAAGAAGTTGTTAGAAAAGAGGTTGTGAAGTTATTAGAGGCGGGGATGATTTATCCCATCTCTGATAGCGAATGGGTGAGCCCGGTGCATGTTGTTCCTAAGAAGGGTGGGTTGACGGTAGTGAGAAATGAGAAGAACGAGTTGATTCCTTCGAGAGCGGTGACCGGGTGGCGTATGTGTATTGATTATAGGAGGTTGAACCAAGCAACAAGAAAAGATCATTTTCCATTACCTTTTATGGATAAAATGTTAGAGAGGTTAGCCGGAAGAAATTTCTATTGTTTCTTGGATGGTTATTCGGGATACAATCAAATATCAGTGAATCCGGCGGACCACGAGAAAACTGCTTTTACATGTCCTTTTGGCGTTTTCGCATACCGAAGAATGCCATTTGGACTATGTAATGCTCCTGCAACTTTTCAAAGGTGCATGCAAGCTATCTTCTCAGATTTGATCGAGAAAAGCATCGAGGTGTTCATGGATGATTTTTCTGTGTACGGGTCGTCATTTGACTTGTGCTTGAAAAACCTTGATGTGGTGATGGAAAGACGTATTGAAACAAATTTGATTCTCAACTGGGAGAAATGCACTTTCATGGTAACGGATGGGATTGTTCTTGGCCACAAGGTATCTTCAAAGGGGCTTGAGGTCGATCCGGCAAAAATCGAGGTTATTGAAAAGCTTCCCCCTCCGGTGAATGTGAAAGGCATAAGGAGCTTTTTGGGACATGCTGGGTTCTATAGAAGATTCATCAAGGATTTCTCCAAGGTCGCAAAGCCTTTGAGTAATTTGCTCAACAAAGGTATGGAATTTAATTTTGATGAATCATGTCTAAAAGCTTTCCTAGAACTTAAAGAAAATTTGACCACCACACCCATAATTGTCTCTCCTAATTGGTCGCTTGAGTTTGAACTCATGTGCGATGCTAGTGACTATGCGGTTGGTGCGGTCTTAGGCCAAAGGAAGAACAAACAATTCCATGCTATACATTATGCGAGCAAAGTTTTAAATGAGGCACAGGTTAACTATGCCACTACCGAAAAAGAATTGCTCGCAATTGTATTTGCATTGGAAAAGTTTCATTCTTACCTCATTGGTTCTAAAGTGGTGTGTTATACAGATCATGCCGCAATCAAATATCTTCTCACCAAGCCTGATTCAAAACAGAGGCTTATTCGGTGGATTCTTTTGCTTCAAGAATTTGATCTTGAAGTGAAAGATAAGAAAGGTACAGAAAATTTGATTGCGGATCATTTGTCTCGGTTAGTGAATACCGAGGTGACAAGCAATGAAAAAGAAGTAAGGGAAGAATTCCCGGATGAAAAACTCTACATGGTACAAGAAGTTAGACCCTGGTTCGCAGATATGGCTAATCACAAAGCATCTGGCTGGATACTGGAGGATCTAACTTGGAATCAAAGAAAAAAGTTTTTGAACGATGCAAATTTTTATGTTTGGGATGAGCCTCACTTGTTTAAGTTGAGTAGTGACAATCTTTTGAGAAGATGTGTCGCGGATGAGGAAACAAAAAGCATTTTGTGGCATTGCCACAATTCGCCTTATGGTGGTCATTTCAATGGTTTGCGTACGGCCACAAAAGTCCTTCAATCGGGATTTTGGTGGCCTACTTTGTTCAAAGATGCTTACCACCATGTTGCCTCATGCGACAGTTGTCAAGGAACTGGTGGAATTGGGAAAAGAGAGGAAATGCCCCTCCAAAGTATTGTAGAAGTAGAGGTATTTGATTGTTGGGGCATTGACTTTGTTGGACCATTCCCTTCCTCAATGTCAAATGAATACATCTTGGTAGCTGTGGATTATGTGTCTAAATGGGTGGAAGCGATTGCTTCACCCAAAGCGGATGGTAAGACCGTGATCAAATTTCTGAAGAAAAATATATTTTCGCGGTTTGGCTCGCCAAGAGTGATAATTAGTGATGGTGGATCTCATTTCTGTAATGCCCCGCTTGAAAAAGTGTTGGAGCAATATGGAGTAAAGCACAAGGTAGCTACTCCATATCACCCACAAACTAATGGGCAAGTTGAGAGGACCAATAGAGAGATTAAGAGGATTCTTGAGAAAACTGTGTCTAGCTCTAGGAAGGATTGGTCAATGAAATTAGATGAAACCTTGTGGGCGTATCGGACCGCTTTCAAAGCACCGATCGGTCTTACACCATTCCAGATGGTGTATGGTAAAAGTTGCCACCTTCCCGTAGAATTAGAACATAAGGCATATTGGGCCTTGAAGCTTTTGAATTTTGACCACAAGTTGTGTGGAGAGAGAAGAAAAATCCAATTAAATGAGTTGGAAGAGATGAGATTGCATGCCTATAAGTCTAATTCAATTTACAAGGAAAAGACCAAATTCTATCATGATAGTAAGGTTAGAATGAAGGACTTTAAGGTAGGGCAATTAGTTTTACTCTTCAATTCCCGGTTAAGACTTTTTCCGGGAAAGTTGAAGTCGAAGTGGTCCGGACCGTTTTTGGTCAAAGAAGTGAGAAGCCAAGGGGCTATTGTGATAGAGGACAAAAAATCAAACCAAGAGTGGGTAGTTAATGGTCAGAGGTTGAAGGTTTATCGAGGAAGCGATTTTAATCGTGAAACTTGTGTTTTATCGTTTGGCGATCCTTGATTGCCTTTGACCGTCGAGCTGACCGACGTTAAACAAAGCGCTCTTGGGAGGCACCCCAAGTTGTATATATTCACTTGTATTTGTGTTATTTGTGCAGGTGGGATTTTTGAGTTGTCGTCGAGCCAGAAACGATCTACCGGTATTTTTGGGCGTGCTGAAACAATGCAGTTTTTCTGCTGTTTCTGGTGTAGCGCGCGCCGCACCCATATGCGCGCGTCGCGCGCTATGTGAACTCAAGGACCCCTTCCAGGCAGAGATGAGGGCGCGTCGCGCCGATTCTTCGCGCGTCGCGCGCTGTGTATATTTTAAAAAAAAAATAAAAAAAAATAATTTTGATTTGGGCCCACCCATGCTGGGCCCGACCCGGTTCGTTTTCAGAATTGAGATTTAGGGTTTTTGGAGGTTTTGCCTCCATTCTTGCCCTTTCTCCTCTTTGTTCCAAGAAAAGAAAAAGAACAAACACACACTTGCTCTTAACTTATTGTGCATTTCCTCACTGTTTTCGTTGCTCCATTGTCATCATCATCAAAGGTATGCTTGTTCTTCTCTTCTATTTCCATTAATATAGTTTTAGATGTTTAGGTTTTTAGATTTAGGGTTTTTTTTTAGATTTTGAAAAACTAGGGTAGAAAACATGTTATTGATGTATATATTGTGTGCTGGAACCTTTAGAAGGGAGGAGAAACTTGTTCTCCTCTTCTGTTTTGCAGATTTCTGAAGAAATTTTCTGGGTTACGCAGAGCGCGCGTCGCGCCCTGTTCAGCGCGCGTCGCGCCCTGGGTTAAACTTTGAATTTTTTTTATGCATTCTGTGAAGTTGTATAGGGTCTGTTTTGTGATTGATGATGAATGTGAATTGATGTGGGCTATTAAAATAAAGGTTATGCTAACTTTGTTTCAATTTGTGTGTGTTTTGTTTGATTTGAAATTGTGCAGGAATGACACCCTTTTTAAAGAGAAAGAAGACTGGTTCTGGTGAGGGATCTTCCTCACAATCTGGCAGGTTTGATCGGACGAAGTTTCAAGGTCCGGAGCAAGAGGCGAGGTACCATGAGCTCGAAAGCCGAGTTGTGTGGAGTGAACGCACTGTGGTTCCTATTGACCACGGCCACTTCCAAAGGGCGTGGACTGCTTTGTCTGAAACATGCTCGGACAAGTTGTTCACTCCACCAAAATTCTATCAAGTGGAGATTGTCAGAGAATTCTATGCAAATGCCTTGCCTCCGAGCAGTTGGGTAGGTACTGAAGCTTACCCGTTTAGAACGTGGGTGAGAGGTAAGACCATTGACTTTAGCAAAGAAGCAATTTTTGATTTTCTGGATAACCCTCTTGCTTTGGTAGAAGAGTGTGAGTACCATCCCAGGTTGAATAGAGGAAACTGGGACGTGGAGAGTATTAGGGAGAGGATTTGCAGGGCTGGTTTCACCTATACTCTGACTAAAGCTGGGCTGCCAAAGACTTTTACTCGTAGTCAGTTGACGGAGGAGGCTCAGTTGGTGACTTCGGTGGTCCTTTACAACATTAGGCCACGGAGTCACACTTCCTCCCTCACCATTGATACTGCAGGTTTGGTTCAGGGTATTTTGAATTGTGATAACATTGATGTGTCTAGGATTGTGGCGAATGAGCTGAAAAGAGTCACCCTGAATGGGACTCTTCATGGTGATGGGGTCAAATGTAGGTTGATTTTTCCTGGATTAATTATGGGTTTATGCAGGAAGGCTGGTGTCCGGTTTCCATCTGGTGGTATGATTCCCATGGATGGTGTTATAGATGATATTTTTGCTAACAGGTACTGTTTGCCTGGAGGTCGTCCTTTTGGTGCTGCTGCTAATGCACCTGACCTTCCCGATGCTTCTCAAGCTGTTCCGGTTGCTGCTGCACCGCCTGCTGGTCCTCAGTATGGTGATGCAAGTGATTGGAACTATCAGATGCATATGGCGCATCAGAGAGCGTTTATGTTTTTGCAGGATTCTATCCGGCAGCTTTCTCTGCAGCAGCCTGTTGGTTCCAGGGATGATTTATCTGCTTATGCTTCATGGCCTGAGGGCAGGCCAGATCCTGAGGAGGGGATGTCTGATGATGATGAGGATACTTCTGATGAGGAGTAGTTTTGCTTTACTGCTTTATTGTTATTTTTATTGTTTTTAGTTTTATGTTAGAACAATTTTTACTTTGTTTTTAATTTTGTTCCATCCTGTTGTATGAGGTACTTTGAAAGGCTAGGTTTAAGCCTTTGGATAGTTAACACCGGTTTGGTGTGGTTTCTTCTTATATATATAAGTTCAGTTTACTTTATTTATCGCATTTATTTTTTTCAGTATTTATATTTAAGATATAATTAATTTTGATAAGTTGTCCTGATGATTAATTTGTTGGAACATGAATTTTTGTGTCACGATGAATTTAGGTGATGCAACGCAATTTGAGTGGTGATGATATAAGTTGAAAACTGTACGTGCAAGGTACATCCTTTATCGTTTTGTTTATCAAGTACCGTTGATTCTAATGCTTTTAAATTGTACAAATTAGTTGTCATTAATTTCTGTTGATAAAATTAGTTCAATTGTGAATCACTTTAGCCTAGCTGTAGTTGTGAGGAGACTTTCCACTTGTAGATATATAATAATTGTGTTCAATATCAGCAATGTGCGTTTTAACTCGTTTTTATTATGATTAATCTTGCATTTATTATTAAATTGTGTTAAGCATGAAAGTGATCAAGGCGTTTTGTTCTGCACTACGAGTATAACTTCTCTACCATATATAACCTACCCGGTGAGTGTGTGTGCATTTGATAACCATTTTGAGCCGTTTTTGCCGAGATTCAATCGGTATCAATTCCTTGTCTATATTTGCCGATTTTTGATCTGAATCTTGATGATTTTCTTTCAACCTTGAAGAGCACCATTAATTGTGGTTAGGAATGATTACTTTTCGCCTTAGAATAGAGAGCATTCGTGATTTTGTGGTGGTAATATTCAAGTTGGGGAAAATAAAAAATTTTGGTTGTATTGGTAATGAGAAGTAAATAACTGATTGCTCAAGAGAAAAAAAAAGAAAAAGAAAAAAAAAAGAAAAAAAAAAGAAGCTTTGTATATAGCTAGTTCCTTTAAAATAAAAAGGTGAACTCTTGAGCAATAATGTTGTATGATCTGTTGATAAAGAGGTGTGGATGTAAGTGTATTTGAATGCTCTCTTAGGTATTGACCCTTTCGATTCAATGGCCGTGAGATATGACACTTCGTTGTTAACCAAGCCAAGCTACAACCCGAAAGTCCTTAGTGATTCATGCTTATATACTTTTTATTTATTCTGTGCTTAGATGAGTTCATAATTAATTCGGTATGTTTGCGTCATTATCTGGTGAGTGTTAGGATCCTCCATTTTTGTTCTCTCAATAGAGAAGTGCGTAGGTGTGATTCATTCTTGAACTTCTTTTGATTGTGGAATTTTTGACATAAAATTTGTATATAGGATTAGCATTGTTATCATGGTGCTTTGATGGAAACGGATAAGAATTGATCTTTGTGTACTGTGGGAATTTGAACCACTCAATTGTTCTTGTTTCTGCCTGGTTGTTTCATTTGTGAAATTTTGTGTTCCCGGTAATTTATCATTGTTTTGTTTGAGGATAAACAAGAGTTTAAGTTGGGGAGAGTTGTTAGGTGCCAAATTGTGTTAATATTTAGCTTAATTAATGGCACCTTTCGACCGTTTTTTATCGTATATTCGTACAATTCCCTGAAGTTTTAGATAATTATTTATAGTTTATAATTTTAAGCTTTCTTTTAATGATAATATGGGTTTTAGTTGTGATTTTGTAGGTTTTAGCCATTTTTGGGAAGTTTGGAGCTTGTTTTGACCTTGATAAGAGAGTGCTGGGCAGAAGTATGCGCGCGTCGCGCGGAGATGTGGGCGCGTCGCGCCCCGGGCAAGATATTTTGGAGCTTCAAAGCAGAGAGTTGCGCGCGTCGCGCGCATTGGCGGTTTATATTTCTTAAGTGTAATGGCGCGAAGCGCGCTAGAGGGCGCGACGCGCCCTGGACAGAAAACTGTTTTACTATATAAAGAGTAATTCTGATTTTTGGAAGGGGACTTGACATTCTTAAGAGCTCATAAACCCTAAACACTGTAGCAAACTAAGAGTTGAAGATTAGAAGCCTTGATCGTCGATTAATCGCCTTTGATGCTTGTTGATCTTCATCCTTTACTTCTTGAGCAAGCTACCATTCTCATGGATAGCTAAATCTCTTTTGTATCAAGATAAGATGTAATCTTCCTAGCTTTTTGTAAGTTTTCTTGTGAATATATTATGTATGAACATGTGATGATCAATATAGATGGTTTAGTTTGTTAAGTAAAGATTTTCTTTGGTATAAGTGTTTGAGACATCAATATTTGTATCTAGATCTAACTTTATCATCTATCAAACTATAAATTGCAGACATGGATTTAGCGTTTGATGTTTACTTAGTATCGGTTTTAAAACGTTATTTGTATTGTTTAAAGGATGGAGAAATCGTCGGTTAAACAATACGGTAAATCTAACTATATCATTGCGGACACGGATGATATAGGCGTCGATACGTAATTATGTTGATCGTTACCATGTTCATATACGTATATTTATAAGGAGACATACAAATTTAGGTCGATGAAATCGAATCTTGATACATTTTCTTTAACTTAGAACTTTCATTACTTTACTCTTTGCTACTAAAAGTGTTGAATGATCTTTTGCAAACCCAAACTTAAAGTAACATTAACTCACGACAAAATAGGCTATAGAACGGCGGTGATATCGCAATAATCCCTGTGGATACGATATAAACGAAAAGTACACCACAATACTCTTTCAACACTTCTCATAGCATATATCAACACGTCTCATCACATATATGTACAATACATCTTCAATAAGCGATTAAATCATAACTTAAAATCATTAAATTACACCTCATTTCATCATCTACACAGATAAATCATTTTATAAGGCACGTCACCCTCTAAACGGCACTAAAAATAGGTTTACGGTTTGAAAGTTATGCATCTTTAAAACTTTCCAAAAATAGTCTGTCACTAACAGCACGCGGCGCCAACATGGTTCGTGGCGCGAACTGAGTGAACCAAAACTTTTTGACATTGTGCCAAGCACTTCACGGTGCAAACATGGTTCGCGGCGCGAACTGAATGAATAAAAAACTTCTTGACTTTCTGCCAAGCAGTTCGCGGCGCCAACACTGGGACGCGGCGCGAACTGGCGATTTTCAGAAACCCCAATCGTAGAAAACAGCATACGAGTTTCCAACCCGAACCCCCCAAACTCAACCAAATCGAACTGAGCACACCAATCATCATGAACAACAATATAATACATGTTATAACACAAATGTAACACATATTATGGGTCTTCTAACATCATAACCTCATCAAATCATGCAATTTTCATCAAACCATCCCAATCTAACCTATGATTTAATTGACCTAACAATACATCTAGTTAGTCCTATCATATATAACACGATAAGAGATGATAACCGGAAGAATCCCCCTTACCTTAGCCAAGTTCTTGATTTGGTCCTCTTCCTCTTTGGTTCTTCTTTCACGTTTTTCAGCTCCTCTCTTCAACTTCTCCTTTTTCACGTTCTGACTCTATTCCCTCATTTCCTATATTTTATGAAAACATAAAATAATTAGTAATGGGCTTACTCACTTAGCACCCCCACACTACTAACCTCACCATCCGGCCCAATGGCCCTTAAACCATAGTTCTCCAATAATTCCAATTTAAAATAGTGATATTAATTAATTAATTTAAAAATTCAATTAAATTAATAAATCAGAATTTATGGGTGTTACAACTCTCCCCCACTAAAAGAGTTTTCATCCTCGAAAACATACCTCAAGTAAAGAGTTCCGGATAAGAATCCTTCATCTGGCTCTCTAGTTCCCTAGTGACATTTCCCTCAGCCGGTCCTTCCTAAGCTACTCTGACCAAAGCTATTTCCTTGCCACGTAATTGCTTCAGCCTTCGATCTTCAATCCTCACAGGTAAAGTCTCAACCTTCAAGTTGTCTTTCACCTGTACATCATCTACTTGGATCATATGAGACGGATCCGAAATGTATTTCCTCAACTGAGAAACATGAAATACATCATGCAAATTTGCAAGCACCGGCGGCGAGGCAATTCGATAGGCCACTTCCCCAACTCTTTCAGAAATTTGGAACGGACCAATGAAACGCGGTGTCAACTTCTTTGACTTCAACGCCCGACCAATACCTGTCATATGAGTAACTCTCATAAACACATGGTCTCCCTCTGGGAACTCAAGTGTTTTCCTCCTCTTGTCATGATAACTCTTCTGACGACTCTGAGAAGCTTTTATCTTCTCCTGAATCATCTTAATCTTTTCCGTAGTCTGTTGTACAATTTCTGGCCCGATCATAGCACTCTCACCAGATTCGTACCAACATAACAGTGTTCTACATCTCCTACCATATAAAGCCTCAAACGGAGCCATACCAATGCTCGAATGAAAACTGTTTTTGTAGGTAAACTCTGTAACACCCTTCTAAAACCCCGCGGAATATCAATTAAAAATTCAGAGTAAAACATAAAAAGGGTATTACAACTTCAAAATATTTAAAACATTAAGTTATGCCATGCCTTATGAGGAACTTCAAATCACATTATTCAGTAATTATGTTAACACAGCGGAATTTATCTCAAACTGAATAAACATAAAACATCGGGATTTATATCCAAATTCACCGATCCAAACAAATAAAACATTATTCCACGTAAGAAATAATCCATCAATCAAATACTAAAACAGACGTTCCCCCAGTGTTACAAGACCAGAGCATGACACCGACACGACCCAACATAACTGGATAAACTCTACGAGTCATCCTCACCGATCGCTTAAGCCGCTACTTCAATCTGAAATCATCAAAGTAAGGGTGAGTTTCATTCGCATTAACAAATGTTATAGGAATATAAACAATACAACTTCATTCATACATTATTCACCTAAATCAATCATATTCAGATAGTATAGCAACATTCATCAAATAAAATCATCCATATCGAATACACACAAATTGTAACATTGGACAACTTCCATTCATGTTACAATTATATACAACAACCTAATGCAATGCAACTAAATGCATGTGGTACCAAACATGGGATAACCCATCTCACCGATCCACCACCATAAAGATTCGGCTACTTCTCTCACTAATTCCACACAGTGGGAATTAGCTACCGCTGTCCCACCACCATAAGGGATACAGCCCACAACATGATTATGAAATGCATGCATCACATACAGCATGCTAATCATCAACACCAATCAACTGAATAATCATAATCATCAACCAATGCAACAACAATAGCCACACATAGGTATGCTATTTTTCAACCATCTCAAACATACATTTTACATCAACAATACATGTATATTAATCATCAATCACAACCACTACGATTTATAATCATTCATCCACAACATAAAAAGCATAGTAATATCACAACCATTTGATATTCACCACAACATAATACATTTAACACCACAATATATTATCACCTCAGCAATCATACTAGCTAAAACACCGCATAGCATGTTTGTATCGTTACTCAATATACCGCCAAATACAAATTCTCAAAACCAAACAAAATTGATTTTAAGTTATAACTCCCTAATATACTTCATAAAATAGGGGATTAATTCATCTAACGGGTCCTCGAAACGGCGTACAAAAAGGATTAACGGTTTAAAAGTTACGGATAATTAAAATAAGTATTTTTCCAAAAAGCTTCAGTGGTAACCGGTTACTCCAATTCAAGTAACCGGTTACTACCTTACGGAGTAACCAATGAGTCTATTCGTAACAGCGGTAACCGGTTACTTCAAAACCAGTAACCGGTTACTGCCTCCCAGCAGAACCACAAAACACTATTTTCAACAGTGGTAACCGGTTACCCCAATTCAAGTAACCGGTTACTTCACAACGAATAGGCCATCTCAGTGACGTAACCTCAAGTAATCGGTTACCACTCTCCAGGTAACCGGTTACCTCGTACCAGAAACCCCAAAACTCCATTTTTCAGCACCTGCATCAATTCCAATCCATACCAGAACGTACCATAACGTATTGCAACATCAAACAGCATCAACAAACACGAAAATGCACATTTATACATACTTCTAATCATGCTTTAACATCATTATTCAACAACAATCATCATTCACAACATAAATTGAACCAAAGTTCTATAAACCCCAAAACCCCAAACACCGACATACAATCCAATTCAGAATCCTAACATACGAACTCAATTGAATCATTCATAATACCCATAATAGAGGTTAATGAGAAGAATCCCCCCTTACCTCGATGTCGAATTCTTGGATGCTCTTGCTCTTCGCACTTGCACTTCTCCCAATTTCACGTTCAATCTTCTCTTCTCCTTTTTGGTTCCCCTTTTCACAAAATCTTCCTCTTTTCTATTTTATGGAAAATATAACCTTAGTTTAGTAAAAGGCTTTGCAACTGACACACCCCCCAATTGCTACTTGCGACACTGGCCCATTAGCCTCATTTTCCATAATTCTCTAATAAATCCAATAAAATGCCAAATAAATCCAATAAATAATTTAATTTCAATTTAAATTAATTAAGGGAAAACATGGGGTGTCACAACTCTCCCCCACTAAAAGAGTTTTCGTCCTCGAAAACATACCTCAAGCAACCAGCTCGTATAAGAATCCTTCATATGATTCTCCAGCTCCCAATTAACATTGCCACTTGATGGTCCTCCCCAAGCTACTCTGACCAATGCTATCTATTTACCGCACAATTACTTCAACTTCCTATTTTTGATCCTCAAAATTCATCTGATATCGCCAATAGAAAGCATGTCCCATGCATTCAAATTTCAACTCTTACGTCATATTTGACCATCCAAAGATGTACCACTCGTTATACCTTCAAAATTTAGCAACAATGGGATGAATGGTCACCCAACGCATAATCACAGTTGTAAACTATTCTTCATCGTACTACCTTAGAATCAAATTCATCCTCAAACTGAAAGAGAATTCCACTCACGTCAGCAAGATGTATAACATTGCTCTAACCTCCCCATCTTAGAAGGTTATACATACGCACTAGGATCCCATCCTAGAAAGCGAGATCAAAACCTCATATAGGACAAGGATCTTTCCACAATCCTATCCGTCCTTCTCAATATTCCACTACTTAATAGCAGTGTCATCATGACATTAACTTATCTGCATCTGTCAATAAGGTCGTCACTCAACACTAATATAGATTTCCGCTACCCACGTCTGTGCACAATAATTCCTTACCCATAGCATGATCACACCTGATCAACACTGCAGTAATACATTCCATCTAACGAACGTGCCAACCTTAAACATAATTTTCCATTTGAGCGATAACATAATACTATCACTCTTCACCAACTACTTTCTTCAAGAAAACTCAATAATCGTATTCCTCATATCATTAAATCTCAACTATCTGACTCCTCTCAAGTCAGACCAACAATCATCCAACACATTACATTTCATTCCCGTTGCACTACTCTGATTACTCATTACAATCATCATTACCAATTAGATTTTCGAGTTTTTACCCAATTCTGGCCCTCTTTACTTATTCGTTCAAGAATCATTCTTTACCATACATGGTACCAATCTACCACTGAACAATACTTACTCGTACTAAAAAACAAATCCCTGCTTTACTTTATCTATATAAAAAAAAAATTCTAACCATCAGAACGAGTACACACAAGTAGTTATAATCACACTCATCAGCCTCAATACACCATTTCTTACAAAATAGCTCAAATTGAGTTCCGCTCTTCTCTAAGAATTAAATCAACCTCATCCTTCTTAGAGTATAATCCCTTATTCTATCTGGAATCTACAACAACATCTTACAACAGCACAAAATTATTATAGCATCATATGGTATCAACTCATCGTCTTAACTTCGCCGAATACATACTCGTTAACTACGTACAGCCACAATAACATATTCATCATCTCGGCAATTATTCAAAAGGGTTCTGATTCTCCGGCACAACATCCTTACATCTACTAGATCCTAATCATATAGATCAATACATGTTCTCTACGTAGGCTTCCGACATATTAATTCCTCACTGCCCACAAGTAGTACTCATAACACTACTCCACATCACACTTTCGCTGCGCGACTCTGATTACCCGTCTCAAGTCACCGTCAATTATGTTGCACTCTTTCATTTTCATCTCTTCACAAGTTCACACAACATGGTGAGTGATTATTCTCACGGCTTAGTATTCATCACAACTTATACCATTAAGGTAACAAAACAAGCTCATCCCATTTATATGATTCCGTCCACTATCAACAAGAGATTAAGGGTGATCAAGTCCTCAATTTGTCAATAGATAGCCACAACCATATGTAAGCATAAACCGTCGTTACTACCTAATAGTGTCCTTTCCGAGTTTGCACCCAAACTCATTAACATCGTCATAGTCCAATAATTCACTTTGAGTATTTACAACTCGCACACTTCCCTCTTATTGGATCTTGTCGGTGAGACACCAACGTCCAAACATTTCACACAATCCGCTTCATAGTCACTTAGCATTACACACTTGTTAAGTACTTCCCAACTTCATAATCACTAATATACTCGTACACTACTATTCATCTCGTTCCAAATCAAAATCCTCATCTTAGCAAAAGACCGCGACAACATTCATAACTCGTGGTTTTACTCCCAATCCTGTGACGTCTTTCATATCCCAATATCATTCCACTCGAAATCTCAACAAGTCTTCCTCGCATCAATAGGTGTTAGAAATTCTCTACAATTCTTCTTTTATACCTATCGTTACTTTGTCATTACAAATACGACTCCAAGAGTTCTAAAGTTTATTCCATCTTTACTATTAATTCACTTCTCACTAAAATCCATCGGTACTCAAATCATCTTTATAACCGAACATCTCATCAACTTATTCATCAACAACATATTCTACTCAATTTTGTTTCAAACAATCGCGGTAGTAGGCATTCTTATTCAACAAGTTTCACGCTTCCATAAGCGACTTCATAACCTCTCCTCATAGGATCACTATACTATATTTATAACCCTCCCATAAGGTAGAACATAATATCTCTTCTTCGTAGGTTCAAACGGCACATAATTCCGACACTCGGAACTCAAGATATGAATTTTCCAATCTTTATCCGAAAATGCAACACCGACGCCATACAGCGACACTTTAAACGATATTTCCAAAACTCCACAAATGGTACACTCAATTTATAAAATTACTTCTCAACAAGCCTTTAATTATTCCTTCAATCCGTTCAACTCTGACACTGACATCCTGTGCAATACCGCTAACAAGTCTAGTTCTAAGGACAAGTGTAACCGTAACTTCACCTCTTTCTAACGTCATCCTGCCACAATTAAATATGTTACAACTGCTTCAACCATTTTTATAACAAAGTTCATCTCGTTAGCTTTCCGACACTTCAAACGGAACTCAAATCAGATGTCCAGAACTCCAGTTATGAATTTTCGAAGTTTCATAACGATTCGGCAACTTTCCTGCGTTTTACTTGCGGAAATTCCACTTCGAAACTCATTCTCTTCAAATCAATCACATTCTATGCAGCTCCTTATCATATCTCTTCGCTTCCAAACATTCTTATAACTTGAGCAACACATTCCATCGCCGAAGTTCATTTTCTGAAACATTACGACCGTAATCCTCTTTGCAACTTGCAACTGAACCTCTTCTGAGATGCAAGGCTACTCAACTGACAACTTCGCAGTCCACCAGCAGAGATGATACATTGCAACTTTCTAATTTCCATCTCCTACAAATAATCATCAAATACCCCTAATCATCTTCCTTCAAGATGTCCCAACTTAATTACCAGTCAAGTCTTAATTTCAAGTCACCTTCGATTCGGGAAACAACCAACTCCAACAACACTTGCACGGTTGCCAACAACAGCCTACGGAATCAATCGTCTTACAACTGAAACACAACCGAGAAGCGAAGCTTCTCCCCCACTTGTTTCAATCCAACACCTGCAACAAAACAAACAAGTACCGACAGTGATTCACTCACCTGTCGTGTACCAAGGGATAAAATGCCGACGATATACAACTGTCGCGCAACTCAACTGACTCGACAATTGGCCGGACGGACCGACCTGCTCTGATACCACTATTGTAACACCCTTCTAAAACCCCGCGGAATATCAATTAAAAATTCAGAGTAAAACATAAAAAGGGTATTACAACTTCAAAATATTTAAAACATTAAGTTATGTCATGCCTTATGAGGAACTTCAAATCACATTATTCAGTAATTATGTTAACACAGCGGAATTTATCTCAAACTGAATAAACATAAAACATCGAGATTTATATCCAAATTCACCGATCCAAACAAATAAAACATTATTCCACGTAAGAAATAATCCATCAATCAAATACTAAAACAGACGTTCCCCCAGTGTTACAAGACCAGAGCATGACACCGACACAACCCAACATAACTGGATAAACTCTACGAGTCATCCTCACCGATCGCTTAAGCCGCTACTTCAATCTGAAATCATCAAAGTAAGGGTGAGTTTCATTCGCATTAACAAATGTTATAGGAATATAAACAATACAACTTCATTCATACATTATTCACCTAAATCAATCATATTCAGATAGTATAGCAACATTCATCAAATAAAATCATCCATATTGAATACACACAAATTGTAACATTGGACAACTTCCATTCATGTTACAATTATACACAACAACCTAATGCAATGCAACTAAATGCATGTGGTACCAAACATGGGATAACCCATCTCACCGATCCACCACCATAAAGATTCGGCTACTTCTCTCACTAATTCCACACAGTGGGAATTAGCTACCGCTGTCCCACCACCATAAGGGATACAGCCCACAACATGATTATGAAATGCATGCATCACATACAGCATGCTAATCATCAACACCAATCAACTGAATAATCATAATCATCAACCAATGCAACAACAATAGCCACACATAGGTATGCTATTTTTCAACCATCTCAAACATACATTTTACATCAACAATACATGTATATTAATCATCAATCACAACCACTACGATTTATAATAATTCATCCACAACATAAAAAGCATAGTAATATCACAACCATTTGATATTCACCACAACATAATACATTTAACACCACAATATATTATCACCTCAGCAATCATACTAGCTAAAACACCGCATAGCATGTTTGTATCGTTACTCAATATACCACCAAATACAAATTCTCAAAACCAAACAAAATTGATTTTAAGTTATAACTCCCTAATATACTTCATAAAATAGGGGATTAATTCATCTAACGGGTCCTCGAAACGGCGTACAAAAAGGATTAACGGTTTAAAAGTTACGGATAATTAAAATAAGTATTTTTCCAAAAAGCTTCAGTGGTAACCGGTTACTCCAATTCAAGTAACCGGTTACTACCTTACGGAGTAACCAATGAGTCTATTCGTAACAGCGGTAACCGGTTACTTCAAAACCAGTAACCGGTTACTGCCTCCCAGCAGAACCACAAAACACTATTTTCAACAGTGGTAACCGGTTACCCCAATTCAAGTAACCGGTTACTTCACAACGAATAGGCCATCTCAGTGACGTAACCTCAAGTAATCGGTTACCACTCTCCAGGTAACCAGTTACCTCGTACCAGAAACCCCAAAACTCCATTTTTCAGCACCTGCATCAATTCCAATCCATACCAGAACGTACCATAACGTATTGCAACATCAAACAGCATCAACAAACACGAAAATGCACATTTATACATACTTCTAATCATGCTTTAACATCATTATTCAACACCAATCATCATTCACAACATAAATTGAACCAAAGTTCTATAAACCCCAAAACCCCAAACACCGACATACAATCCAATTCAGAATCCTAACATACGAACTCAATTGAATCATTCATAATACCCATAATAGAGGTTAATGAGAAGAATCCCCCCTTATCTCGATGTCGAATTCTTGGATGCTCTTGCTCTTCGCACTTGCACTTCTCCCAATTTCACGTTCAATCTTCTCTTCTCCTTTTTGGTTCCCCTTTTCAAAAAATCTTCCTCTTTTCTATTTTATGGAAAATATAACCTTAGTTTAGTAAAAGGCTTTGCAACTGACACACCCCCCAATTGCTACTTGCGACACTGGCCCATTAGCCTCATTTTCCATAATTCTCTCATAAATCCAATAAAATGCCAAATAAATCCAATAAATAATTTAATTTCAATTTAAATTAATTAAGGGAAAACATGGGGTGTCACAAACTCAATCAAAGGCAGATAACTATCCCAAGCACCTCCTTTTTCTAGCACACAAGCGTGCAACAAATCCTACAACGATTGAATCGTCCTCTCAGTTTGTCCATCCGTCTGCGGATGATAAGCAGAACTCAATCTCAGCTTAGTACCCAAAGCCTTCTGCAAACCTTCCCAAAACTTAGAGGTAAATCTCGGATCTCTGTCTGACATGTTACTCGAAGGAATACCATGCAGACTAACTATTTTCTCAATATATAACTGAGCAAGCTTTTCCATCGAATAATCCATTCTTAGTTGTATAAAATGTGCAGACTTCGTCAACCTGTCCACAACAACCCAGATAGCTTCACAATTCTTAACAGTTCTCGGCAACCCAGAAACAAAATCCATTGATATGCTATCCCACTTCCATTCAGGAATAAACATCGGTTGCATAAACCCAGATGGCTTCTGATGCTCAATTTTTTACTTCTGACACGTCAAACAAGAATAAACAAACTCTGCAATTTCCTTCTTTATTCCAGGCCACCAAAACAACTTTTTCAAATCATGATACATCTTGGTAGCACCAGGATGAATACTTAATCCACTACGGTGTCCTTCTTCCAGAATACTCTTTCGAAGTTCAGCAACATCAGGAACACAAACTCTGTCACCCAACTTCAATATACCATTCTCGTCAACTCTGAATTCACCGCCTTTGCCTTGATTAATTAAAGTCAACTTATTGATCAACTCAACATCAGCTTTCTGACCTTCTCTGATCTCTTCAAGAATACCGCTTGTCAGATTTAGCATACCCAATTTAACACTGTTAGGAGTGCCTTCACACACTAAACTCAAGTCTCTGAATTGTTCAATCAAATCTAACTCTTTCACCATTAGCATAGACATATGCAAGGTCTTCCTACTCAATGCATTAGCAACAACGTCTGCCTTATCAGGATGGTAATTCAAACCAAAATCATAATCTTTAAGAAATTCTAACCACGTCCTCTGTCTCATATTAAGCTCTTTCTGATCAAAGAAATACTTTAGACTCTTATGATTATTGAACACTTCGAACCTCGAACCATACAAGTAATGTCGCCACAACTTCAAAATGAAGACCACATCTGCTAACTCTAAATCTTGAGTCAGATAATTCCTTTCATGCACTTTGAGTTGTCTCGATGCGTAAGCGACTACTTGTTGATTCTGCATTAATACACCACATAAACCCATCAGTGACGCATCACAATAAACCCCAAACGATTCCGTCGGATTCAACAAAATTAAGATAGGAGCACTAGTCAACCTCCTCTTGAGCTCTTGGAATCCTTCTTCACATTTCACATCCCAAGTAAAAGAATGACCCTTCCTGGTCAGCTTGGTTAATGGCAATGCCAACTTTGAAAAGCCTTCTATAAACTTCTTGTAGTAACCTGCAAGACCAAGAAAACTACGAATATCTGACACTGATTTCGGAGATTCCCACTGAGATACTGCTTCTATCTTTATAGGATCGATAGCTATACTATTCTTAGAAATCACATGTCCAAGGAAACTAACTTCTTCCAACCAAAATTCACGACTAACAGTTGCCAGTGTAATTAGCGAAGCACCACAAAACATGTGGTAGAAAGTGTATGTTGAACAGGTGACTCCATACACAGAATGAGGTGAATTGTGGAAGTTTGAAAAACAATAGTTTAAAACAAAATTATATTATAAAGTAGAGTTTGAAAAAAATTAAAAATGTTTGAATATGCAGCAAAAAATAAGCGTAAAGTAAAAGAGTTAAGGAAATAGAGATAACTCTAGAGATTTATAGAGGATTGATCTTAATTAAGTGACATACTCTTCTCCCCAAGAACTGTTCTTGAGAGTATCCAATAATTCTTGAGAGCTTTTAAAAAGTTAAACTCATGCATCCCATTATAAAAAGAAAATGAAGTTTCAAGCTAACATCCAACCAAACAGCAAATAAAGGAACAAAGCAATTATTCTTCACTCCAAAGAAAGATCAGAGCTTCAATCAGTTACTTTCTAAGAAAAAAATGAGATTTTTCACAAGCTGATCTCGAACCAAGCGGGAGTTTTGAGTTGGATATCCTCCAAATTGTAACAAGGTTTTACACGGGCTGACACGAAAGGAATCAAGATTTTTACCAGGATAATCTTGAACTTATTGATCTTTTACACATGCTGAACTCAGAAGTTGCGAGAGATTTTATATCAGGCTAATCTTGAACCCATGGAGTATTTGTCGGGCTAAACTCAAGAACTGATGTGAATATTTTTCTATGGTTATTCTTCATGAATCCAAAAGAGAGCTTTTCTTTAATGGCACAACTCATGAACCAAATGGAGACTTAAGCTAATCCCCACAATACAAAAAAGATTTTTTTTCAATGGTTTAGCTTCTAACAAAAACAATTACTTTCTAAGAAATAATTATTTACACAAGATAAAAATATAATCTTGGTAGATGTATAAATAAGTCCTCACCTAGAACAAAGTTCCTCATTAGACTTAAGTGCAGAACCATGTTTTGCAGGATACTTAAAGAAATGATTAAAACTTGATATTGTGCTTTTGATGATGACAACTAAAAGGAGTATTTGATGATACAAACTTTATGACAACCTACAAGGATTAAAGCATGAAAATCAGTTAAAGATGGAAGCAGACGAGTTGGGGTTTGGTGACCACCGCAAACACCATCTGATAATACTCAAGTTTAACAAATCTCAAGCCTCACCTCCAAAAAAAACTCAAGCTAGTGTCTATATGATTGATTTAACTAGCAAGTCTTGAAGCTTAAAATCAAAAGAGAGGAAGTGATGATAGCTCGCCAAGTCAGGTCTAAGTGAACCGTGTGTTGCAAAAACACAAGGGATTTTTTTTGTAAAGTTTAAGGCTAAATTATACATACTAAAAGAAATTTGTAAGCTATTTTTTCTTAATAAAATATTGCTAAACATGTTTTTGAGTGGTGCCAGTTGAATCAGGAACTATCAAAAAGTTTTGGACAAAATTTTGAATTGTCAAATCGATTGGCACTCAAACACAATCCAAAAGGTTAGTGAAAAAGTCATTTTTAAACGTTTGTGATAGTGTCTTAATGAACGGTAACAACTCAGTCTCTCTCTAAAATATTTTTCACTTTCTCTCACTTTATTTTAGCCGCAGCGCTTTGAGAAAGTTCTTTTTATTTTGTGAGGAATTTGTGTATTCTGGAAAGAGAATTGTTGTAAATTCACAAGGAGGTATTTCTCTCTTGGTTGAATAATTTCTCATCAAGGAATTGTTTGTTTAGGTTTAAATCTAAAACCTTTAAAAGCATTCGTTTTGGGGTTTTACTTTCTAAGTCGTCGGTTCAGTTCATAAGCTCAACCTGGTCAAAATCTTACTTCGGTTCGAGATCAACCCGCTTTAAAATCTCAATTCGGTCTGTGAGTAAGCCCGGTTTAAAAGCTCTCTTTAGTTCTAGATAAGCTAAGTTCAAAATCTTACTTTGGTTCGTGGTCAGCCTAGTCAAAACCTCGATTCGATTTGTGGTCAGTATTGACTTTCTTAGCAAGTGTACTAATTTAGTTTGAAGTAATAAAATTAATTACTCTCCATAGGGATTACAAATTTAAACAAGATAATTATTATGCGAATTGAATAGAATACGAGGGGTTTTCAAGTTGGTTTGCAGAAAATAAATTACACGAGTAGAACTTGTTGTGAAAAACGATACCAATAACAAAGTATAATAGGGAATTATAGGGGAGAAGAAGAACACAATAATTGGTTATAACCGTTATTCTTTTACTTTCTCTTAAAACAAGATTACAAGTTTACAAGAATAACAAATAACCTCTCTCACCCTAAATTAGGATTTGCAGCTTTGCAATGATGAGAGACTAGTATGCTATTTATAATAAAACCTAACATACTAACTAATGGGCTTTTTCCACAAGGCCCATTACACAAGCCAACTTAATAAACAAGCTAACTTAACAAATTAGGGTTTAAACACTAAAACCTAATTTAACATGCTAACAACCCTAGCATCTTCGACACAAGCATGTGAACAACCTTCGACTTCATGCTTAACCCTGTCGAACCAAGAAGCTACCCTTCGACCATACTAGAGTTCGATCCAATATCTCACAAATCTCCACCTTGAATCTAACTCTACAACATCAAGGGAACAAACTAGCTTTCTTCATGCAGCTTTAGCAACTGCATACAGTGGAAAAACTTGCAACTCGGCAATGTCTTGGTGATCATATCAGCAGCATTGTCTTCAGTCGAAACCTTCAGCACTTGGACTTCTCCACGCTCGATTACTCCTCTGACGAAATGCAGCCTCACATCAATGTGCTTAGTTCGCTCATGATAGGCTGAATTCTTCGACAGGTGTATTGCACTTTGACTATCACATTTAACAGTGATACCTCGACCTTGAAGTTTCAGCTCCTTTGCAAAACCTTCAAGCCACAATGCTTCTTTCACAGCTTCAGTTAGGGCAATATACTCCGCTTCAGTGGTTGATAGAGCAACAGCCTTCTGAAGTGTTGCTTTCCAACTAATTGCAGTGCCAAACATAGTGAAAACATATCCAGAAATAGATTTTCTGGAATCCATACAACCTGCATAATCAGAGTCGACATATCCTTCTATTAGTGCTTTACTATCTTCACCCAAGGCTCCACCATAAATTAGGACTCTATTCAGAGACCCATTTATGTACCTTAAAATCCACTTC
Organism: Vicia villosa; assembly: GCF_029867415.1. NCBI lineage: Eukaryota > Viridiplantae > Streptophyta > Magnoliopsida > Fabales > Fabaceae > Vicia > Vicia villosa. The sequence goes on along the minus strand of NC_081182.1, from coordinate 189,123,996 downwards.
AATGCTTGCCAGTGAGCCTTTCCAGGATTCGCCATGTACCTGCTTACAAGACTTACTGCGTATGCTATGTCGGGTCTAGTACAAACCATAGCATACATCAAAGAACCAACTATATTAGCATATGGGATGCTATTCATATAGGCTCTTTCCACATCAGTACTGGGACACTGATCAATACTCAGCTTGAATTGAGGGTTTGTTGGAGTCACAACTGGCTTCGAATTCGACATACCAAACTTTTCAAGAATCTTCCGTAGATATGCCTCTTGAGATAGGCATAACTTCGACTTCTTTCTATCTCTTCGAATGTCAATTCCAAGAATCCTGGAAGCAGCTCCCAGATCCTTCATATCGAACTCCTTATTGAGTTCAGCCTTCACCCTCATCACATCTTCAACATTGTTGCTTGCTATGAGAATATCATCCACATAAAGCAACAAAATAACAAATGAATTACCAGGTCGAAATATGAAGTAAACGCAGTGGTCGAACTGACTTCTAATGAAATTTATGCGTGCCATGAACTTGTCGAATCTCCTATTCCACTGTCGAGGAGATTGTTTCAGCCCATACAAAGATCTCTTTAACTTGCACACATAATCTTCCTTCCCCTTTTCGACATACCCTTCAGGTTGCCTCATCAGGATCGTTTCATCTAGATCACCATACAAGAACGCAGTCTTCACATCCATCTGTTCCAGTTCAAGATCGAACTGTGCCACCATGGCAAGCAACATTCGAATGGACCTATGCTTCACAACAGGAGAAAACACATCATTGAAGTCGACACCTTCTTTCTGAGTGAAACCCCTTGCAACTAACCTTGCCTTGTATCTTTTCGACGTCACTCCTTCAATTCCTTCCTTAACTTTGAAAATCCATTTACAACTGACTAACCTTGCCCCAGCAGGTTTCTTGATCAGTTCCCAAGTGTGATTATCATGAAGAGATTTCATCTCATCATCCATGGCCTTCAGCCATTCAGTCTTATTTCGACTCCTCATAACTTCCTTATAGTCTCTAGGTTCTTCGTCTAGAACCTCACTTGCAGAGATTAAGGCATAAGCTATAAGATCTGCATATCCAAGTCTCTGAGGTGGCTTGATGACTCTTCTCGACCTATCTCTCGACAATAGGTAGTCATCGTCAGTTTCCTCAACTTCAGCATTTTCTGCTTCTTCTTCGACTTCATCTGGGATATGCAATTCAGCATCAACATGCTCCACCTCAACAGGAATCTCTACCTGTTCCAGCTCTTCGTCAGATGTTTCTGTACTTCGACCAACATCATCAGTTTTCTTAAAAGCCATTTCAGCTTCATTGAAAACTACATCTCGACTGGTGATACACCTCCTGTGACCTGGCTCTAGGCACCATAGCCTATAAGCTTTGACTCCTTCAGGGTATCCCATGAACATGCATTTCAGAGCTCTAGGTTCGACCTTGTCTTGCCTAATGTGAGCATAGGCTACGCAGCCAAATACTCTCAGTTTGTCGAGATCTGGTGGATGTCCCGACCAAACTTCTTCAGGTGTCTTCATATCTAATGCTGTCGAAGGACATCTGTTTATCAGATATGTTGCTGTCGAAACAGCCTCAGCCCAGAACACCTTTGTTAACCCCGCACTAGTTAACATGCATCTGACTCTCTCCAAAATAGTTCGATTAAACCTTTCAGCCAAACCATTTTCCTGTGGAGTGCCTGCAGTAGTTCTATGCCTTGCAATACCAGAGGCACCACAAAAACTGTCGAATGCCTCATTGCAAAATTCAAGGCCATTGTCGGTTCTCAACCTCTTGACCTTTCTGCCAGTCTGATTTTCAGCCAGAGTCTTCCAACTTTTGAAATTCTCAAAAGTTTCATCCTTAGTCTTCTGGATGAATACCCATAATTTTCTGGAATAATCATCTACTATGGATAGAAAATACCTTGCTCCTGAATGTGATGGACACCTTGCAGGCCCCCAAAGATCAGCATGGATGTAATCAAGGGATCCATGTGTTCTTTGTTTGCCTTTGTTGAACTTCACTCTGCAAGATTTTCCAAGTACACAGGGTTCACAAAACTTCAGCTTTTCAATTTTGTCTCCACCAAGCAGATTTTGTTTCCCTAATTCGACCAGACCCCTTTCACTGACATGGCCCAATCTCATGTGCCAGATTTCTGTCTTCGACAAAGGTTTCGTGGATACAACATTTGTCGAACCACTTACAACTTCAGCCTCAAGGGTATACAAGCCTTGTTTCTTCACGCCTCTCAAGACTTCCTTCGAACCCTTCATGACTCTTAGGATACTTTTCTCTCCTTGGAAAACATATCCTTTCTTGTCGAATTCACCAAGAGAAAGCAGATTTCTCTTCAAATCAGGAACATACCTGACTTCAGTCAACAACCTTATTGACTCATCATGGAGCTTGAATCTAACAGATCCAATACCTGCAATCTTGCAAGCCTTGTTGTTTCCCAGCAATACTGATCCACCATCTTGATCACATAATTCCTCGAACAAGTCTTTGTTTGGAGTCATGTGCCAAGTGCACCCTGAATCCATAATCCACTCTCTTCTCGAGTCACTGCTTGAAACTACAAGAACATCAGATGATTCAAAATCATCTTGAACAATGGCTGCATTGCCATTATCCTTACCTCCATGATCTTTCAGGCGTTCAGGGCACACCTTTCTTGTGTGACCCTCCTTCTTACAATGATAGCATCGAATGCCAGATGCTTCGCCATTGTAAGACTTCGACTGGCTTTTGCCCTTCTTGTCGAACTTACCATTCTTTCGTAAGAGTTTTCCTTTAACGGCCAAACCTTCGCCAACAGTCGAAGGTTTATGCTCCTTTCGTTCATTCAAGTCCTTAGAGTACAAGGCTGATTGAACTTCTTCAAACGTCAGGGACTCCCTTCCATACAAGAGAGTTTCTTTGAAGTGAGCATGTGATCGAGGCAAAGAACACAATAGTAACAGCGCTTGATCTTCATCATCGATCTTCACATCAATATTTTCAAGATCAAGAATCAGCTTGTTGAACATATCCAACTGCTCAGCCAATACTTTGTCTTCAATCATCTTGAATGAATACAAAGCTTGCTTCAGGTAGAGTCGATTTACCAGCGATTTGGTCATATACAAACTTTCAAGTTTCACCCATAACCCTGATGCCGTCGTCTCCTTTGATACCTGTCGGAGAACCTTATCACCAAGGCTCAACAAAATTGCGCTGTGTGCTTTCTCGATCATATTCGTCTTCTCCGCTGCCGTCAATTCTGCATTCATGGCTGCCTCTCCCTTCAACGCTTCCAAACAACCCTGCTGAACCAGTAGGGCTTTCATCTTCAAGCGCCACAGACCGAAATCATTCACTCCGGTGAACTTTTCAATCTCATACTTTGTTGAAGGCATCTTCTCCACGCTCACCGCACCAATTTGTTGTGAAAAACGATACCAATAACAAAGTATAATAGGGAATTATAGGGGAGAAGAAGAACACAATAATTGGTTATAACCGTTATTCTTTTACTTTCTCTTAAAACAAGATTACAAGTTTACAAGAATAACAAATAACCTCTCTCACCCTAAATTAGGATTTGCAGCTTTGCAATGATGAGAGACTAGTATGCTATTTATAATAAAACCTAACATACTAACTAATGGGCTTTTTCCACAAGGCCCATTACACAAGCCAACTTAATAAACAAGCTAACTTAACAAATTAGGGTTTAAACACTAAAACCTAATTTAACATGCTAACAACCCTAGCATCTTCGACACAAGCATGTGAACAACCTTCGACTTCATGCTTAACCCTGTCGAACCAAGAAGCTACCCTTCGACCATACTAGAGTTCGATCCAATATCTCACAGAACTGATAAAGTTATGATAATTAGAAGTCAATTAGATCCTATTAAAATCCCGTAATTGTCCTCTATTGATGATTGTGGACTACTAGAATGGAATTTATTCTAAAACATTATGACGAATTAATAATACCACCGCACCCAATTCCTTGATGTATGACTCACTAATTTAACTATAACTCCCTAATTCCTTAGGAGACTTCGAAGCAAAACTAGGTGATATATGTGCATTAGTTATCTAGCCACAACTTATAATTACATATCCCTATTTAATTACTAACTTGAACAATTATCCTATTTCATATCAATAGACTTACGACCAATAATTTCTATTAATCTAATCTCACTTTGCACGTTCGTCAACATACAAAGAACATTACAAATAAGAATAATTTAGTAATAATTAAAAACATAAAACCTTCAAATAGAATCAAACATTCATATGATCCAATAAAGTATAATTAGTTTCATCTCAAAGACATGATAAAAAGAATTTAGCTACTCATAGTGTAACAAAGAATTACCATAAGTTATATGAAGAATACATGAAAATCCAAGGAGAAATTTGTCTCCAATAAATCCCAAGATCTCCAAAATCACACTAAAATTCTCATGGCCGTCACTCTTTCGTATACAAAAATCGGAACCCTTCCGAAAGTTTATTTTCCCCTTTTAAAAGCTAAAACATGGGAAAAATTACCCATCATGCACACGATGCTTCAGATCGTGTACTCGATGCATCCTATTATGGATGCGATACCTATTCCCCAGCTCCCATCTTGTTCACGATGCCCCCACGACTTCCACGCAATTTTTCTAGTAGAAGGTTTGCTTTTTGCTTGAAACTTTTGTACTTTTTCATCTCTTTGCCTTTACTTTTCACTTGATCAGATCTTGACCATTTCTTCTCTAATTTGATCTAAATTAACTCCAAAATACTTCAAATAAATAACAAATGCTTATAAAATTTACGTAATGACAGAGTATCATCAGTCATCCTGGTTAAAACCTCGGTTCAGTTTGTGAGTTTAACATAGTTAAAATTTCACTCTAGTTTGAGATAAGTCCATAGAAAATATCGATTTAGGTTGGGGACTCACCCTTTTAAGCTCATGTTTTTAAGTAATATTAAATTATTCTCTCCTCAAGTTCGTGTTTGAAAGAAAGACTAATTGCTTCTCTCCTGTGTTTGTTGTTTGGTTGAATATTAGCCCGATACTTCATTTATTCTTGTGTAAGAGTGTGCGAGAGTTTAACCTACTAAAAACTCTTAAGCATTAATGGATACTTTCAAGATCAAATATTGGGGACATGATTAAAGTATTCTTAAATGAACCTTTATAAATTCCTGGTGTCACTTCTCTTTCCCTTAACTTTTTATATTTCTCATTTTTACTTTCCGTTGCTAATTTGCAAAATATTTTTTAAAATATTTATAAACTCTGAAAATAACCACAAAAGTTTTTTCAAACTTTGTTTTTCTAAATCCCAATATTTAATCTCCCATCTTGTGTGTGGAGTTACATTTTCAACATTAAGAACAATCTTGAAGCACTATGGCTAAATATATGAAAAGCTGGAAGATTTAGAAAAATGATGAGAGAAATGAAAAGTGAGGTTTTTCACATTATCTGGTTGTGAAAATGATAGAGAATCTTTATATTTTGGAGAAAATTTAATTAATCTAATCAAATAGTTTAACGATTATACATCTAATAATCAATTATTGAGACTCAAAATGGAAGGCTTTGCTTTGGAGGAGATAAACCTACTCTAATGGGATACAGACCCAAGAGGCAATAGCGACGATGGGAGTTTTACTCCAAATGGTACCACATGCATATGCATAGTATTGAGTCGCATATTGAGTTGCATTAGAGTCATTGTGATGATGAAGTGATTGTTATACTGTGTTGGTGATATCGTTGTGAAGTTGAAATCATTTGATATGAATGGTTGATGTGTTATGTATGTGATTGAAACATATGTGATGTAGATGTGTGTGTATATATGTGTGTATATATATATATATATATATATATATATATATATATATATATATATATATATATATATATATATATATATATATATATATGAGTTAATGATATATGTATACATGTGGATATGTGAATCATATTTGATTGATGATGATACATGTGGTGAGAAATGTGATTACTTGTATACTTTGATATAAACGACATGATTTCAATGATATAAATATATTCTATAATGGTTTGTGAATTGGGATAGAGATGAATAGGCGCATTTGGTGATATATGTTCATACTTGCAATATGTCGGTGAATTATGTACATGTATTTATAATTGGAAAACGTGTATACGTGATTATGTGAAGATAACTTGTATATTTGGAATATGATTATGTTTGTATACAATTGTTACTTTGTGAATGTTTTTGGAAAGGATGTATACATGGAATATATATGTTGGCGAAATATAATTATGTACATTGTTTAGTAACCATGTTTGATCACCTGGAATTGAATGAGTTAAACATGTGGTTCTTGATATATTGTATATGAATCCATGTTTATGTGAAGAGTGATGAATTCATGAAATGTATTCTTGTTGTGTTTTACATTTCCCATATTATGTTTACTTATAATGATTTGAATTTTCACCCTTATGTTTGAATGTTACCTTTTGTTGGTAACGTGCAAGTATTTGAAAATTGAAGGATTAGTTGCCGTTAGTCCAAGTCGGATTGTTGCTCTAATACGTAACACTCGGGGGGATGAACGCTAGTTGTTTAGTTGTTTGATTTTATTGTTGAATGACTACGTTGATACATGAAAATTAATTATTGATGTTAAAATGGATTTAAGTTGAAAAGATGTTATGTCGTCAAAGCTGTTTAATGTTGTTCCACTGTTTAATGTTAATAAAGTTGATTCATGTGGTTTTAGTTCATCAGAGTATTTGTGTTATGTATCTATGATGACACGATATGGTTGTTAAGTTGAATTATAATACTCCAATTGTTTGTCGAAATAGAGTTTTATAACTCTGATTTCCTTAATAATTATCGGGGTAGAATTGAGGTGTTATAGTTGAAGAAATTTTTGCAGGAGCTTGGTTTTGTTCAAGACAAATGCGTGTTATTTCTTGATAGTCAAAGTGTTATTCATCTTGTTAAGAATCTAACTTTTCATAATAGGTCCAAACACATTGATGTGAGATATCATTGGATAAGTGATGTTTTGGATGCTAAGTTATTGGAGTTAGCTAAAGTTCATACAGATGATAATGATTCTGATATGATGACTAAAATGTTACCAAAAGAAAAATTTAAATTTTTTTGTGATATCGTCAGTTTGGCGATTTCCTCCACATAGTTGTGTAAGGGATATTTGTTGGGTTTGGACTCCCTTCCTATGTGGAGAAAGGCGCAAATATGATTAGTCTATTTGTCTCAATTATTTAAGTGGAAAGGATTAATTTAGGGTTGAGAGAGATATATAGAAAATTAAGATTCAAAAGGGAGAAAATAGGAGAAAAACCTATTTTCGTTTTTTTGCAACCAGTCTCAATAAATCGACGATCCCTGATTTGTTAACTGTCGAATCAAGCTCAAATTTGGAGGAAATGTTTGAATAACATGTATCTAAATTTTGACCATTTAGAATTTCAAAACAATGTCTAAGTTGAGAGATATCCGCTTCGCACTGAAGCTGCAGATTTGGATAATTTTTCAGATTTTTTACTCTTATTTGTAGTTAGTTTACTTTGTGATTTGTGGTTGTTAGTAATAGCTTTGCGAATCACTTCAAGAATCTCTTGTATTCTTATTTGGTTATGGTGGAGCTATTTCTTTAGTCTGGACGACTCGTGATTTTTTACTCTCATATTGAGGGGGTTTTCGTTAAAATATCGGTGTTCTTTTGTGCCTTTATTTGTTTGATTTGTCGTCTTATATTTGTTGTTGATCCTCAAGGTTCCTACAAGTGAGGAAAATTTTATATCCGCTGCATATTGGTCAATTGTCGTGTGTTAATTTACATCACAAATGAAATGATATCTTCCTATACTTTAAAACTCATCATAATGAATTATGCTAATCTACTATGTTTATTTTTTTTTCAACCATAATCGGTCTCATCCTACTAGAATGCGTAAGTGGAATGCATACAAAGGTAGTAATATGATTTTGAATGTTAATGACAGTAGACTCAGTAATTCCACTGTCTCGGATTTTGGTGGATTGATTTGAAACGCTAATGGTGTGTGGATTTACGGTTTTGCGGGTAATATTGACTATTCTAACATCTTTCATGCTGAGTTGATAGCGCTATATCATGGATTGCAGGAGGCCAAGGAACTTAGCATTAAAAACCTGATGTATTATTCGGAATCCAACCTTACTATTAAGTTTATCTCAGAGTCTATTAATATTTGATATCATTGTTCCACGATTCTTCACAATATTAAAGAGTTTCTTTTCAAGGAATGATAAGTTCAACTATTTCATAATCTTAAATAAGATAATGTTTGTGCCGACTATCTTAAAAAAACATGAGCCTTTTACGGAGCCACCCGTTAAAATTATTACTCTTCTACTAGTTGATGTTAGTGAGAATTTATTTTTAGACAATTTTATTTATTTATTTCTTTTCCTTTTTTCACTTGTAAAAAAAACACATGTTTTACAATCAGAAAAAAAAAAATTATACGGAGACAATTAAGAATAGTCATTCTCTTCACATCTATTTAATTATCCCTTTCTTCTATACATTGTTGATTGAACCTTTCTTTTATTTGGGATTCGATTTAACATCAAACTTTCTATCAGACAATGATCAAAAGTTTTCAACATCTCTTTAACATCATTCTTTTCTTTTTTTCAAACATGAGTTGTAATCCACATCTCCATATTCAAGATTGTTGAGCCTCTTATGTGGATATTCACTTTAATAATTTCATATAATTGATTTCATTTTTTTCTCTCTCTCTCTCTATGATCATTCCAACTTGTGAATTATTATGAATTACTATGAAGCACAGACACCTCTAAAATTTGGCGTGTCGCGATGTCTGTCACGCGTCGGTGTCCGACGACACTTGTATGGTACATGTACGACAGGTGTCGGAAAAGTCAAATAAGTGTTGGAAAAATCAAACAAATATTTCTTAAAAGTTGATTTTTTTACTTTGTTTCGACACTCATTTAATCAGTGTCCGACACTCGTATGACACTCATACCATAATGTTTGACAACTTAGACAAGTGTTTCAAACAAAAAATTATTATTTTTTAATTACTTCGACACACATTTACATATTTTTTCGACAAATCTTACACATCTAAAAAGGTTAAACATATAGTAAAATAATCTTATTTGTAAAAAATTAAAGATATTAATCTTGATAAGAATATTTTTAACTATTTTAAGAATATATAAATAAATGAAGCTCAAATGTTATCTTTTATCGGTGTCGGAATGTCGTATCGTGTCGCAGTCAGTGTCTGTATCAGAGTATGTTTCATGGGTGAATTATATTAAGCTGTGAAGATTCATATGTTGTCACACATTAATAAGTATTTTCCTAATAATGTTATTAATAGTATTACAAATAGAATGTTAACATATTGTGACTTTTTAACCTCTCCACCACTCTCTCAATGAAACAAGTTGCACACTCATCACACAAAATCAAAACTCAAACACCAACATATAGAGTTTTTAAGTGTCAGCAACATATAGAGTATTTGTATTTTCTATTACCATGATGTTCTTATAATCAAACAATCTAGAAACAAGTCATTAGTCAGGGTTCATATTAGGTCTTTAACTAAAGGTATATGACTAGTAGTTGAGTCTAGGGTTGGATGGTGACACGAGTTCTATTGGTTTTGATGTAAGTAAAGTTTCGATTTTTTGGTTTAGAAATTTCTTGCTTTCTTGTTTTGTTTGAGGTGTTTATGTGGTTGTTTTTGATGAATATGGTTACAGGGTGTGAAGGTTAATATGATAATGACTGATTATTCCATGCCTGGGATGACAGGATATGAACTTCTCAAGAAGATTAGAGATTGCAGTGAATGAAATTTGATTATGTTTATTACCCTTTCTGTTGTGGTTAATCTTTACTTATTTTTCTGTTAATTTCAGCAGGAATCATCTGTTTTTAGAGAGATTCCAGTGGTGGTTATGTCGTCTGAGAACATCTTGACCCGAATCGATAGGTAAGATCTTTGATCAGATTAAAACACTCTTTTGAATTAGTATTGTTTTTTTAAGCTAGGCTCTTGAGCTTGATCTAGTGTGACTTGATCTACAGGTTTAATAAACTTAAGTGGTCTTGTAATGTGCACGAAAAACCTTGGATTGAAAAGGTTAACTTGTTCATTAGGTGAAGATTCTGATAAATAGGTTTCATATGTACTGATTCGCGAAATCTGAATATATCCTCTTGTTAACTTAAGAAAGGGAAGGAGTTGATGGATATTTATTCAATGAGTTTAATGGTTACGCACCGTTATTGTAAATGATTTTTACACTGACATCCAATGAGAAGCCAACATAAATTTAAAATTGCAGTTAAGAAAGTGGGGTGATTTGGCAAAATAATAGACTGTCATTGGATATCAGTGTAAAATCGGTTCACATTGACAATGTATATCCGTAAAATCAGTTTTCATTTGGGTTATATTTCATTTTCAGAGGTGCACCGGTGTATATCTTATGCGCTTCATTTGATCATTTTCAGTGTTTGTCGTTACTTTTATGGCTAGAGGAACGCTACGAGACTGTATATACAAAACATCCTGGATTCCAAAAGGGATCCAAGCCTCTTTTGCCATTAGACAATCCCTTTCCCACGAAACTCCCCGAAGATCTTTTTGGTGAAAGATGGGCGTTTGTTCAGTTACCTTACTCAGGTAGAGAGATTTGTTCGCTTTTATGTCGTTTATTTCGCAATCGCATTACATAGATTATAATTTTCTCATTTTACTATCAATTTTTTAAAGCTGTCCGAGAGGAGGCCTCAGCCTCGGAAGAAAGATTTGGCTATGGTTCCGGGCTAGATCTGGATTTATTAGGCATTGAAATCGACGAGAAGACGTTGATCCCTGGACTCGCTGTCGCATCTTCTCGCGCTCAAATATTATCAGGTAAAGAAACCTCTTTTTTCATATATAAGTGTTTAACTCAGTTACTCGAATGCACTTTTGACGCGTACGATATCATATCTAAGTACGCTTTTGTAACAATTTACTATTGCAGCTTTTATGAATGGATTGGAGCTCTGCGCCATCGAAGCAGACACTGCTCGCGCTAACCTGACTCTTTCAGTTGCGATTTCGACTCGGTATGTATACGCGACGTATCAGAAAAGTCCTACATCAACTAAAGAAGCCGAAGCATGGGAAGCAGCTAAGAAAGCTTCTGGAGGATTGCATTTCCTTGCAATCCAAGATGAGTTGGATTCTGAAAATTGTGTTGGCTTCTGGCTTTTGCTAGACTTGCCTCCTCCACCTGTATAATCATGCAAATTATTGCGACACAATATTTTACAGAACAAAAAATATAACAATTTTTTTCAGTTTTTTTAGTATGTGATTTATACTAAGAATCTTATCACTAAAATCTTAATAAACACTTATTGATTGAGTAAAAATAAACACACATTCATAAAACATCACAAAAAATTCGGTTTTTATTCATTTGTGCTACTAGTAGGCAGCTGAAATCTACATAAAGGGCAAGAGTTGCCTACATTCAACCAATCCTTAATACAATTCATATGAAACATATGTGAACATGGCATACAGACACCAACATTAAAATCTTCGTGACAAATAGTACATTTTTCCGCTTCTTCGATTGTTACCATCTTCAATCCTTCAATACATGACGGCGCCGCAGGAACAAATCTAATATCTTCTTCTTCAATTTCGGTTACCTCTTCCCAACCATAGTTCCATTCATCTTCATCATTTTCATTTTCAACTTCAATATCGAAGCTATAATCATCATCAATTTCAAATTCAATAACCGATCTATTATCTTCTTCTATTCTCATTTCCTCTTCCCAATAAGAGTCCCATTCATCTCCATACTCGTTTTCACCGCGATCATCATCAACAATAGTCCATGTAACAGTTGGAGTCAACGCATTATCTTCTTGTACTTCAATCTCCATTTCTCCCTCTTCCCATCTATAACTCCAATCATCTTTATTATGGTTATCTTCAATAGTCCTTGTAACAGGAGGAATCAACGCGTTATCTTCATCTTCTTCAACTTGCATTTCCTCTTCATTCTCGTCCAAACAATTGCTCTCTTCATCTTCATTACACTCTTTAGAATGATGTGTAACAGAAAAATCAACTTGAATAAAAAGATCCCTCAAGTTCTTATACATCCCATTACCCATCTCACTAACACATTGTGAAATTTCTTCTACCACCAATGCAAAAGCATCTTCAGGAACACCCACTTCAGAAAGCCATGATACAATGGTAGCTTTTCGGATCACTCTATCTTCGGACACATATGAAAAGTTATAATGTATAGTATCGCTTAAAGATGAATTCATTTCATCGCTTGAAACACGAGTAGTCGTGTAATCGAATTCTATATGTAGATACGGATCATTGTCGCGTGGTACATCTGTTGAAGACATATCTAAATATGCCTTACAATAATATTCATCCATGGATGAACTTTAAAGAAACATAGAATACTAAAAAATGTTGAACAAAGCACCTTGTGGAATTTTTTCAGTTCAGAAACGATACAAGTACGAAGTATAAAGTGATGATCTTGAATGAACTAATGTATATATAACAAATTACTTGATCGGTGGAAACTTGGAGAAAAAGTTTGTTGCTGAGAATATCTTAAAAAATATCTTTATTTTTAATTTGTAAATAAACTAAACAATATTACTATTTTCTTGGCTAAATATAAGATGTTTTGAATTTTATAATTTAAAAGACATTTTTTTTGAATATAAATGCATTAATGATGGGAATACATTAAAGATTCGGAAATATTTTTTTATATCTTTTTTATATTGGTATATTTTTTTAACAATCTACTAGTATAGTATTGTAGAGATTACGATTTAAATGCATTAATGAAGAAATCAATGTATGTATTTTTACAATCTATACTAAATATTCTGATATAAAATTTTGACTTTTTATTCTCTAACCATTAAATTTGTAAAGTTAAAATCAATTGTAATCAAATTTAATATTTTCTATCTGAATTTTTAATGAGTTTAAAGGTAGTGTTATGGTAAAATATTTTACTAGGTAATCACAATATTTTTAAAAAAAATATATATTTTATGTGATTTAAGAAAGTCAAAACATTTGTAAAAATTACAGTGTTATGATTTCACTTGTGTTATGATTTCACTGACAGTAGAAACCGTCGGTGTATTTCTATCATATTAATTTTTAATTAACATAATTTATATAAATGGATTTTGAATTTAATTGGTTTATGATTTTTGCACACCGATTAAAAAATATAATAATATTGTCATACAATATTACATATTTATTAAATTAAGCATATTAATATGTTGCTAGTAGTTTAAAGAATAATGATTAAAGAGTATAATTGAAAAAATAATAATTATTTTTATTTTCAAAAATGAGAATGACATTCGTTTAAAAAATATTTACTACAGTAATTTAAAGCATTAAAATAAAAGATTATCATCTTTTTATTTATTTATGTAATCTTTAATAACTAGTATTACTCTCTTAATCGGAGATCCTTAATTGATGACATTTGTTAATAATAAATATTTAAATTAATGAATGTCAAAACTTCTCTTTTAAAAATGACCTATAAGGTGTTTATCAAAAATAAAAAAAAACCCATAAGGTGCATGTTCAATTAAGTTTATCAAAAAAAAAACTATAAGGTGCATGTTCAATTAAGTCATGAGTCTGTTTGTTTCAGCTTTAAAAAAATTGATTTTTTTGTATTTTTTAAAAATAAATTTTATAAAATTGTTTTTCAAAATATTACAAGTTGTTATATTCGTTTTTTCTAAATTGAAACATTACTTTTGACATCATATAACATAAACAAACATTATTAAAGTCAAAATTATAATTTTTTTAAAAGGTGTTATTTCAAAAATGATTTTTATGAAAATCTAATTGAAATAGTTTCAAAACTAAGTAATTTTTTAAAATTTTGATATCCAAAAAAATTTCAGTAATAAGATGAAATACCTAAAATAATATTTTAAGAATAACTATTCAAACAAAACTTTTATTTGACGCTTTAATGAAAAGTTTCTTTGTAAATTTTATTTACACAACATTATGTAACACTATAAAAATTATTTTTAAAAAATTCAAAATAAATGGGCCCATTTGATGTTTAAATAAATAGGCTTGATAACATTTTTGGTCCTCGTGTTTTGACCAACTCAAGAATTTGGTCCTTCCATTTTAAAACAGAACTTCCATTTTAAAACAGAATAAAGTAGTCCCTGAACTTGTCTAAAGGATGCAATACAGGTCATAATCCCCATTTGTCAATACTTCTCTTTTAAAAATGACGCATAAGGTGCATGTTCAATTAAGATATGTACTACTCATTTTGATTTTTAAATAAATAAAGGATAATGTTAACATGTATTATACAAGTTAACAAATTTAAAAATAAAAAATTTGTATTGAAAAAATAAAGAAAAATAAATTATTAAATTTTAATTAAAATAATGCACAATTTTTTACATTTTTTATTATTTAATTATTAACTTATATTCTTATATTATGTGTTTGCATTACCCTTAAATTGAAAACATATAGAAGATTATATTACGTAAGTTAATGTGTGGCACCTATATAAATTAATAATTCAATGATTTTTAAGAAATAATAATTGTAAAAAATTTCAATTTCCTCCATTACATAAATAACACTATTTATTTGAGTAGAAAAATGTATGATTATCAATTCATAAATTCACTCTACCCTTTATTCAAAAGTGACTTGTGTGTTAAAGTGTTACTCTTGCATGTCAATCCCCGTGCAATCACGCTGTAATAACTCGCACCACCACATCGAGGGCTAGCATCAACAATTCTAGTTCTAGAACATAATAATGGCGCCTTTGGGGAAATCGACTACTAATTCATAAAAATTTCCACAATCAGACCTCTTATTCAATCACATCTCTCTTGGTTCGATCAGATCTTCTCTAGTTCAAATATCATCCACTTCGACCGATACATTAAGATGGAAGCAGTCTCGAACCTCCTTCTAGATGATCGTTCAAATTCCTCCAAACTAAGTTTTTCGTTTACGTTTTTCATAGACTCGATCGATGAAGACCTATTCAGACAAGCAGAGTCTCCTCCTTTAGAATCTAGTAAATCCACATCTCTACACGAAGAACAAAAAGATGATAAACCAATCCTAGGTGGATGCGATTCTAAATGCTATACTTCCACTTATCATCATCACTACTGTTGAAGCGGTAAAGCGGCAAGCAAAAAGTAATAGGTTTATTTATTACCGAATGATATATGTTATATCGTATAGTAGTCCACAGAGATTGGTAGAGAAAAACTGCCGTTCAACTATCTCGCGTTCCAAGTTTCATGATTGGGTGCGGAAAGTAAATGCGGGAAAAGTAATTTAGGATTGAGAGAGATATAAAGAAAATTAAGAATCAAAAGGGAGAAATAGGAGAGGAACCTATTTTTCGTTTTTTTGCATCCAGTCTCACTAAATCGACGATCTCTGATTTGTTAACTGTCGAATCAAGCTCAAATTTGGAGGGAAGGTTTGCAACACATGTATCTAAATTTTGACCGTTTAGAATTTCAAAACAATGTCTAAGGTGGGAGATATTTGTTTCGCACTGAAGTTGCTGATTTGGGTAATTTTTCAGATTTTTTATTCTTATTTGTAAGTTTGTTTACTTTGTGATTTGTGGTTGTTAGCAATAGCTTGCGAATCACTTCAAGATACTGTTGTATTCTTATTTGGTTATAGTGGAGCTATTTCTTTAGTCTGGACGACTCGTGGTTTTTTACTCTCATATTGAGGGGGTTTTCGTTAAAATATCATTGTTCTTTTGTGCCTTTATTTGTTTGATTTGTTGTCTTATATCTGTTGTTGATCCTCAAGGTTCCTACAAGTGAGACAAATTTTATATCTGCTGCATATTGGTCAATTGTTGTGTGTTAATTTACATCACAAATGAAATGTTATCTTCTTATACTTTAAAACTCATCATAATGAATTATGCTAATCTACTATGTAAATGTTTTTCCAACCATAATCGGTCTCATCCTACTAGAATGCTTAAGTGGAATTCATACAAAGATAGTAATATGATTTTCAATGTTGATGACAGTAGACTCAGTAATTCCACTGTCTCGGGTTTCGGTGGATTGATTTGAAACTCTAATGGTGCGTGGATTTACGATTTTGCGGGTAATATTGACTATTCTAACACCTTTCATGCTGAGTTGATAGCGATATATCATGGATTGCAGGAGGCCAAGGAACTAAGCATTAAAAACCTGATGTATTCGGATTTCAACTCTACTATTAAGTTTATCTCATAGTCTATTAAAATTTGATATCATTGTTCCACGATTCTTCACAACATTAAAGAGTTTCTTTTTAAGAAATGATAAGTTCAACTACTTCATACTCTTAAATAAGAGAATGTTTGTGTTGACTATCTAAAAAAACATGAGATTTGTGATAATGTCGTGTATTAGTCTTTTACGGAGCCACCTGTTGACATTATTACTCTTCTGCTAGTTGATGTTAGTGAGAATTTATTTTTAGACAATTTTATTTATTTATTTTTATACGGAGACAATTAACAATAGTCATTCTCTTCACATCTATTTAATTATCCCTTTCTTCTATACGTTGTTGTTTGAACCTTTCTTTTATTTAGGATTCGATTTAACATCAAACTTTCTATCAGACAATGATCAAAAGTTATCAACATCTCTTTAAGGGGTGTGTTGATGTGCATAAGGTATATCCTTATGCGCGGTGCATAAATACTTAAATATTGTTTATATTACTCAAAGTATTATATTTATTACTCAAAATAATATACAGATTACTCAAAATAGTATAAAATTACTCAGAACAATTAATATATTACTCAAAATAGTTAAAATTCGATATTACTCAGAATGGTGTAAATATTACTCAGAATAGTGTACTCATTACTCACTATTAATAATTACTCATAATTAATATATGTGTACAAATAATGCATATATTATTTATGGATTATGATATTATTATTCGTTTCTAACTAAAATGTTACTTGAAACAATTTAAATATTACTCGTATGAGACTTATGCATCGTGCATAAGAATATACCTTATGCACATCAACCTGACCCTCTCTTTAACATCATTCTTTTCTTTTTTTCAAATGTTGTAATCCTTGTTTAATTCTTGTTTAATGGAGTTATTTGATTCAAATGTTGGTTACAGTTTGTTAAGTTATTTTTTGTGAAAGTAATAAATATAATTCAAGATTGTTGAGCTTATGTGGATATTCACTTTTAATAATTTCATATAATTGATTTCATATTTTTTTTCTCTCTTTGATCATTCAAACTTGTGAATTATTATGAATTACTATGAAGCACAGACATCTCTAGGATTTGGCGTGTCGTGATGTCTGTCACGCGTCGGTCCCCGACACTTGCATGACATATGTACGACACGTGTTGGAAAAGTCAAATAAGTGTTGGAAAAATCAGACAAATGTCTCTTAAAAATTGGTTTTTTATTTTGCTTCGACACTCATTTAAATAGTGTCCGACAACTTTGACAAATATTTCAAACAAAAAATTATTATTTTTTAGTTACTTCAACACACATTTATATATTTTTTTTGACAAATATTACACATCTAAAAAGGTTAAACATATAGTAAAACAATTTTATCCGTAAAAAATTAAAGAAATATTGTGACTTTTTAACCTCTCCACCACTCTCTCAATGAAACAAGTTGACATTTTGCACACTCATCACGCAAAATCAAAACTCAAACACCAACCTTAAGTGTCAGCAACATATAGAGTATTTGTATTTTCTATTACCATGATGTTCTTATAATCAAACAATCTAGAAACAAGTCATTAGTCAGGGTTCTTATTAGGTCTTTAACTAAAGGTA
The DNA here is from genome assembly GCF_029867415.1 of Vicia villosa. Lineage (NCBI taxonomy): Eukaryota > Viridiplantae > Streptophyta > Magnoliopsida > Fabales > Fabaceae > Vicia > Vicia villosa. Next base: position 189,105,962 of record NC_081182.1, on the reverse strand, counting down.
TACTGGTAGTTGAGTTGCGGTGTAATGTCGCATTAGTCATTAGTCATATTTCATGTAGCACCAACACCTTGAAAAAAGTGTGTTTGTCTCGGTGTCAGTTTCAGTGTTTGTGTTCGAAACCAACACTAATATTTATGATTATATTTAACTTATTTATTTTTTTAAATTATTATCGACGTCGACGTATCAGAGTCAGGGTCGTATTTCCAGTGTCCGTGCTTCACAGGTCGTATTTGACCATAATTCTTTAAATATAAATTGCGACGAGGCTATAATGGACTGATCAATTTTTGTTAATGCAGTTCGACTAATGGTACCTACCTCTGCAACTATAAATCAACTATAGTTCTGCAATAAAATAGGGTTATAGTGTTACAAGTCATATATATAATTCTACCGGTGAATTTATGATGGTACCTTGAACTAGGGGTGTTCATGATTCAAGAACTGCACTGAATTGAACCAAATTAATGGTTCAGTTCAATTTTTGAAAACCACTTTAATAAAAAACCAATTAACTGTTAAATCAGTTTCAATTCAGTTTTAAATTGGTTTTGAACCAGTTTCTATTTATAAACTGATTTACAATCAATTTCTAGTTATAAATCAAATTTATTTTAAAAATTATTTTCAAATTGCTTATATATATATATTTTTATATATATATATATATATATATATATATATATATATATATATATATATATATATATATATATATATATATATTTATATATATATTATATATATATATATATATATATATATATATATATATATATTTATATATATATATATATATATATATATATATATATATATATATATATATATATATATATATATAAAATATATATATATATATATATATATATATATATATATATAAATATATATATATATATATATATATATATATATATATATATATATATATATATATATATATATATATATATATAATTTTGTATTTTTACTGTACTGTACAAATAATTTAGCTTCTATTATGTAACTAAATGATGTTCCCTTGTGAAATCCAGTGGTATAATGAAATTAAAAATGTGTTCTTCAACTAATATGTAAAAATAGTTACTACTGCTATTAATATTTCTTTTTATACCTGATATTTGTTCGTTAATTATAAGATGCAAGTTCAAATTCTTTCCTATTGATTTTAATTTGTGAAGTGATTTTCTTTGCAAACAACATGCAGGATATAGAGAATAGTTTATGGGTTGTAAATACTTTGGATAAATTTCTTTTGTAGAGAAGCCACTTATCTTAAGAGGCTTCTTAATTCAGATTTAATGTATTTTTTCATGTTGGTGTACAAGTAACTAAAAGCATTTTGTTTTTATTTTCCCAAAAAATAATAAAAAAAACATTTCCATTTATTTTCGGAAGAAAAAAAATTATTTGTATTTTTCAAATAAAAAACTCAGAAAAAATTTACAATTTTGTTTGTTTTTTTGTATTTAGAAAAAAAATTATTTTATATTTATTTTTCAAAAAACATTAATCAAATTTTTTTATTAAAAAAATATTTATGATGTTTTAAAAACAATTAGTTAAACAATTTAAACTGATTTTTAACTTAAATTTGATTAACTAGATTGTTTATAATATGTGGTTCAGTTCATTAACCATTTAAATCAAATTTTTTGTGGTTCAATGCAATTCAGTTTGAGAATATGGTTCAATTAAGTATATTTTTGCATACCCCTACCTTGAACCATACTAAACAATAAAGTTTGGTTTTTTATTTGTTTAGTCTTTAGTTATGTCAATTAAGCTGGTTTGAGAATCGTATTAGCTTTCGTTTACCATCTAAATTGCAAATTTTCAGTCATGTACTTATATATTCCTTGATCAGAACCACTCAAATGAATTTTTTTTGACTATTTTTGTCCTAGGAATATGCTTCTTTGCATATATTCTACAACAACTAATTGCAGCAGTCTTAAATAAAGGTCCGCGAATGTGATTTGAGCTGCAATGCGACCATAATTGAGTCTGCATCGGCTTATTCAAGGCCGAAAAGAATTTCTGGTAATAGAGAAGCTGTTAAAAAAGTATAGGGAGAAGAAGAAGGCGCAGACGGCTTATTTGGAGGAAGAAGTTAAAACTTGTGAATCAACAACTTGTGAGGAGATTACAAGGGTAGGTGCTACTTGAAGCGGAATTGTTAAGGTTGAGGAACACTTTGGTTCAACTTAAGGGAAAAGTTGACTGTGATACTTCTGATTGAAGGTATGTTTGATGTTTGATATATGTTAGAATTCAAGGCTTAAATGTGTGTTTACATTCAATTATTTTACTGTCTAAAAATATTATCGGCTTGCAAGTGTTGTGTTTGTATTTGTGTCAATGTTTCATGGATGTTCGGTGTTTATAGAACTTGTCATTTTCCATCCACTTGCAGGATCATCGTCGTCGTCATCTAAGGTTAACACCTGTGCAAGTGCAAACAACAGGACTAGTACTCAAGAACAAACTATGGACACAGCGGATAATTTCATGTCATCTGCATATCAAATTGGATAACTATACACACAAATATCCTTTTTGAGTTTGTTATCTATGTGTATCATTAATGACACCTTGAATTGAAAGTGTACGTTTGTTGCTTTGTTGGGCACAGATGCAGACAATTATTACAAGTAAAAAGGTGAGTATGATTTCAGATATTGCTGTGAATATGAAATTCCATTATTCAGCGGAAAACTCTATAGGTTTAATAAACTTAAGTGGTCTTGTAGTGTGCAGTGCACCAAAAACCTTGGATTCAAAAGGTTAACTTGTTCATTAGGTGAAGATTCTGATAAAAAGGTTTCATATGTACTGATTCGCGAAATCTGAATATGACCTCTTGTTAACTTAAGAAAGGGAAGGAGTTGATGGATATTTATTCAATGAGTTTAATGGTTACGCACCATTACTGTAAATGATTTGTACACTGACATCCAATGAGAAGCCAACATAAATTTAAAAATGCAGTTACATTGACAATGTAAATCTTTAAATTCGGTTTTCATTTGTGTTTTATTTCCTTTTCAGAGGTGCACCAGTGTATATCTTACGCGCTTCTTATAATCCTTTTCAGTGTTTGTCATTACTTTTATGGCTAGAGGAACGTTACGAGACTGTATATACGAATCATCCCGGATTTCAAAAGGGATCCAAACCTATTTTGCCATTAGACAATCCCTTCCCCACGAAACTCCCCGAAGATCTTTTCGGTGAAAGATGGGCGTTTGTTCAGTTACCTTACTCAGGTAGAGAGATTTGTTCACTTTTATATCGTATGTTTTACAATCGCATTGCTTAGTTTATAATTGTCTCATTTTACTCTTAATCACCTATTTTAAAGCTGTCCACGAGGAGGCCTCGGCCTCAGAAGAAAGTTTGGCTATGGTTCCGGGCTAGATCTTGATTTATTAGGCAATGAAATTGACGAGAAGACGTTGATCCCAGACTCGCTGTCGCATCTTCACGTGCTAAAATATTATCAGGTAAAAAACTTCATTTTTCATATATAAGCTTTTAACTAAGTTACTCGAATGCACTTTTGACGCGTACGTTATCATAGCTAAGTGTAACCATTTACTATCACAGCTTTTATGAATGGATTGGAGCTCTGTGCCATTGAAGCAGACACTTCTCGCGCTAACCTGACTCTTTCAGTTGCGATTTCGACTCGGTATGTATACACGACGTATCAGAAAAGTCCTACATCGACTAAAGAAGCTGAAGCATGGGAAGCAGCCAAGAAAGCTTCTGGAGGATTGCATTTCCTTGCAATCCAAGATGAGTTAGATTCTGAAAATTGTGTTGGCTTCTGGCTTTTTCTAGACTTGCCTCCTCCACCTGTATAATCATGCAACTTATTGCGACACAATATTTTACAGAACAAAACATATAACAATTTTTTTTCAGTTTTTTAGTAAGTGATTTATACTAAGAATTTATCACTCAAATATTAAATAAACACTTATTGATTGACTTAAAAATAAACACACATTCATTAAACATCACAAAAAAAAATCACTTATTATTCATCTGTGCTACTAGTAGGTAGCTGATATCTACACAAAGGGCAAGAGTTGCCTACATTCAACCAATCCTTAATACAATTTGTATGAAACATATGCGAACATGGCATACAGACACCAACATTAAAATCTTCGTGACAAATAGTACATTTTTCCGCCTCTTCGATTGTTACCATCTTCAATCCTTCAATACATGACGGCGCCGCAGGAACAAACCTAATATCTTCTTCTTCTTCAATTCCGATTACCTCTTCCCAACCATAGTTCCATTCATCTTCATCATTTTCGTTTTCAACTTCAATATCGAAGCTATAATCATCATCAATTTCAACTTCAATAACCGATCTATTATCTTCTTCTATTCTCATTTCCTCTTCCCAATAAGAGTCCCAATCATCTCCATATTCGTTTTCACCGTGATCATCTTCAACAACAGTCCACGTAACATTTGGAGTCAACACATCATCTTGTACTTCAATCTCCATTTCTTCCTCTTCCTTCCATCTATAACTCCATTCATCTTTATTATGGTTATCTTCAATAGTGCTTGTAACAGAAGGAATCAACGCGTTATCTTCATCTTCTTCAACTTCCATTTCCTCTTCATTCTCGTCCAAACAATTACTCTCTTCATTTTCATCACACTCTTTAGAATTATGTGTAACAGAAAAATCAACTTGAATAAAAAGATCCCTCAAGTTCTTATACATCCCACTACCCATCTCACTAACGCATTGCGAAATTTCTTCTACCACCAATGTAAAAGCATCTTCAGGAACACTCATTTCAGAAAGCCATGACACAATGGTAGCTTTTCGGATCACTTTATCTTCGGACACATATGAAAAAATATAACGTGTAGTTTCGCTTAAAGATGAATTAATTTCATCGCTTGAAACACGAGTAGTCGTGTAATCAAATTCTATATGTAGATACGGATCATTGTCGCGTGGTACATCTGTTGAAGACATATCTAGATATGCCTTACAATAATATTCATCCATGGATGAACTTTAAAGAAACTTAGAATACTAAAAAAATGTTGAACAAAGCACCTTGTGGAATTTTTTCAGTTCATAAACGATATAAGTACGAAATATAAAGTGATGATCTTGAATGAACTAATGTATATATAACAAATTACTTAGTCGGTGGAAACTTGGAGAAAAAGATTTATTGTTGAGAATATCTTAAAAAAATCAATCTATATTTTTAATTTGTGAATAAACTAAACAATATTACTATTTCCTGACCTAAATATAAGATGTTTTGAATTTTTATAATTTAAAAAACATTTTTTAAATATAAATGCATTAATGATGGAAACGCATTAAAAATTCGGAAATATTTGTTTACATTTTTTATTTATTGGTATATCTTTTTTAACAATCTACTAATATAGTATTGTAGAGATTACGATTTAAATTTTTATAATTTAAAAAACATTTTTTAAACATAAATGCATTAATGATGGGAACACATTAAAAATTCGGAAATATTTGTTTACATTTTTTATTTATTGGTATATCTTTTTTAACAATCTACTAGAGATTACGATTTAAATGCATTAATGGAGAAATCAATGTATCTTTTTTAACAATCTATACAAAATATTCTGATATAAATTTTGACTTTTTATTCTCTTAGCGATTGAATTTGTAAAGTTAAAATCAAATGTAATCAAATTTAATACTTTTTATCTGAATTTTTAATAAATTTAAAGGAAGGGCAAAAAATTAATACTTTTTATCTGAATTTAATACTTTTTATCAAATTTAATTAGTGGTGGAGCCAGAAATTTTAAGGAGCCGGGCAAAAAATTTATACCTTGTTTTTACTAATTTTACACCCTTTTATATTAATTTTACCCTTAATTTTGTCTAAAAATATTGCCCTTAATTTTGTCCAAAAATTTTACACCCTATTTTTACTAATTTTACCCATAATTTTGTCTAAAAATTACTAATTTTGTCCTTAATGTTGTCTAAAAAATCAGCTATTAGATGAGGAGTATACAACGAAAGGAGGGGCGCCCGGACTCGCTGGGCTATAGCTCCGCCCCCGAAGGCAGTGTAAAATATTTTACTCGGTCATTATAATATTAAAAAAAAAATTATATGCAATTTAAAGAAAAAATCAAACATCTATAAAAATTAACGGTGTTATGATTTCCTTGGCAGTATAAACTGTCGGTGTATTTCTATTATATTAATTTTTAATTAACATAATTTATATAAATGGACTTTGAATTTAAAGACGAAATACATATATTTTACAATCACCGTGGTTTATGATTTTTACACATTGGTTAAAAAATTTAATAATATAGTCATACAATATTACATATTTATTAAATTAATCATATTAATATGTTGTAAGTAGTTTAAAATAATGATTAAAGAGTATAGTTGAACAAATAATTATTATTTTTATTTAAAGAAATGAGAATGACATTCGTTTAAAAAATATTTACCCAAACGATAATAGTTTAAAGCATTAAAGTAAAAGATTATCATCTTTTTATTTATTTATGTAATCTTTAATAGCTAGTATTACTCCCTTAATTGGACACCCTTAATTGATAGCATTTGTTAATAATAAATATCTAAATTAATTAATGTCAAAACTTTTCTTTCTTTCTTTTTTTCCAAAAAAAGAAGAAAAAAAACTTTTGTTTTAAAAATGACCCATAAGGTACATGTTTAATTAAGTTATGAGTATGTTTGTTTCAGTTTTAAAAAAATTGATTTTTTTTGCATTTTTTGAAAATAGATTTTACAAAATTGTTTTTCAAAATATTAAAAGTTTTTATATTCGTTTTTTCTAAATTGAAACATTACTTTTGACATCATATAATATAAACAAACATTATTGAAGACTAAAATATAGTCAAAATCACAATTTTTTAAAAGGTGATATTTCAAAAATGATTTTTATGAAAATCAAATTGAAATAGCTTCAAATAAATGGGCGCATTTGATGTTTAAAAATGATTTTTTAAATGGTTTTCTCTATCATTTTTAAAAAAAGTCAAAATAAATGGGCCCATTTGATATTTAAATAAATAAAGGATAATTCCCACATGTGTTTTTAAGGCACATGTTAAAAAATTTAAAAATGAAAATTTTATGTTGAGTAATTCTAGTTTCAGAACATAACAATGGCGTCTTTGTGAAAATCGACTACTGATTCATACAAATTTTCACAATCATATCTTTTATTCAATCAAATCTCTCTTGGTTCGATCAAATCTCTTTTAGTTCAAATCTTACTCGCTTCGACTGATACACTAAGATGGAAGCAATCTCGAACCTCCTTTAAGAAGATTATTCAAAATCCTCCAAATTAAGTTCTTTGTTTACGTTTGTCATAGACACGATCAATGAAGATCTGTTCAGACAAATAGAGTTTCCTCCTTTAGGATTTAGTAAATCCACCTCTCCACACAAAAAATAAAAATAAAGAGATGATAACCAATCCTAGGTGGACACGATTCTAAAAGTTATTCTTCCACTAATCATTACCACTGCCATCTCTAATAATCATGTCTCAAGGATCCTTATAGATGATGGAAGTTCGTGTAAGGGCCAAAATCTCCCAGTGTTCAATGATTCTTCTACTCCTCTATGCAGACATGTGTACTTGCCAGTATCCCAGGGAGAATGGAGTAATAAAATGACGGTGGGCGTTCATTTATTCGTTCTTCCATGTGAAAGCGTCTACAATAAAATTCTTGGTCGACCCTTCCTAGAGGCCCTGGATGCCATGGCTTCCCTGATACACTTGAAGTTAAAGTGGTTGGCTTACTATAATCAAAGTTGACCTTCGTGGAGCTCGTCGGATATAGGAAGTGATATTGAAGAATCCCTTAATATTTATCGTCATCCTTGAAGGAAAAGCAGAGGAAGCTACCACAAAGAAGAATGTAGTTTACCTTGACACTCACGACAAAGAAACCCTGCTGGATGACAAGCTAAGACTCTCAACCTTGTCAAAGTGAAGGTCCTAAAACTGGTTATGGACTGAGACTTTGAGACTTTCTAGTTAGACGATAGTTCGATGAGGTCAGTCAAGATAAAATCCCTACCTGTTGAAGTAAAGGAAGCATTAGTAAAATGTTTGAGATTCAATGCTGATCTCTTTGCTACCTCTCCCCATGAGATTCCGAGAATAGATCCTAGTGTGGCATGCCACCATGTGAACGTTGATTCTGGCGCCCAGTACGTGTTGCAAAGGAGAAGGTGGTAGTTTTTTTGAGAAGGCAGAGGCAATAGCAAGGACAGTCCCAGGTCTATTGGATGCTAATTTTATCTCTGAGGTGAAATAAATGGAGTGGCAATCTAATATGGTGTTGGTCAAGAAATCCTCAAGAAAATTTAAAATATGCATATATTATATTGATATGAACAAAGCATGCCATAAAGACTTATATCCACTCCCAAGAATATATAAGTTTGTTGATAGCTTGACCAATACAAGCTCCTTACATTTATGTATGCATACTACGACTACAATCAGATACTAATGTATGAGCCAAACAGGAGGAAGACCATTTTCATCACCGAGCAAGCTAACTACCAATACAATGTAATTCCATTTAGTTTGAAAAATGAAAGAGCAACATATCAAAGGAAAATGAATAAGGTTTTCAAGTAAGAAATAGGGTGAATGATAGAGGTGTATATGGATGACATGATTGCCAAGTCCAACAAAGAAGGGTTACACTATTAACACCTTGCTCGAGTTTTTCAAACATTCTGATAGTATAATATGAAGCTCAATCCAAAAAATGCACATTTGGGGTGAGAGCCGTCAAGTTTATGGGTTTTTATCTAACAAAAAGAGTAATAAAGGAAAATCCAGACAAGTGTGAGGCGCTATCATTCAGATGGAGGCACCTACTAAAAAAAGGAGGTCAAAGAGTTAAATGGGATGTTGACAACTTTGAATAAATTTGTTGTTCCTTTTTGGATTGACTATATTATGCAAAACAACAACATGGAGAAGTGTTCAATATTGTTCAGTTGTTTCAATCTGTTTTTCTGGTGCAAAAGGGACACATGCTGGACGCAATGTCCTAGCATATAAGTAAGACATCTGGGCATTGCTCAACAAGCCAGAGTGCTGTGTTTTGGAGAGTTTTTTTTATTAAGATTCAATCATATTTTACTGCTTTAAGTTAGAAATATGATTATATGTTTTATTGGACAGCTGTGCAAAGTAACTAGAGAAGTCACGAAAAAGGGGAGTTGAATTGTGACCCTTTTAAAATCTAGGTTTAGCTTAATAAAAACACAACCTCTCATGGAATCCTTGGAGAAGAATGATTAGAGTACATCTCATATAATATTTAGTTAGTATGTATAAACATGTGATAACAGTATAATAAATAAATAGAGTAGAGTTTAAGAGAGATCACACAAGAGATTTATCCTTATTCACCAATGTGGTTAGTCCAGTACTCACACCTTGTGAGATTATCCTTTATTGATTATTCTTACAATAACTTTTCGTTCTATGTATTCTTTGTCTCACCATGCTTGCACTTCTGAATGGTATAACTTTCAGTGAGCTTACAAGAGTATTTGATTTGTATATCTTTGTCATGATATACTTTTCAATGTTTGAAGTGTTTACAACATGCTTTGAGTACTCACTATATGGCAGTAAGGATATAAAATGAATATCAAATCATTGCATATAGGGGCAACCTTGGGCCTAAACAAGCAGGCCCACAGTCCATGACAAAAAAAAAAACCTTAAATATTTGGGTGTGGGCTATATGAATTGTAATTATAAAATGATTACATATATATTTTAATTTGAAATTTTGATATGTATTGTCTTTGTAGTACAACGACACACTAGTTTTGCCTCTAAACCAAGGACGCGGGTCCAATCCCTGAAACATGCTTTTATACTTTTAAATAGTAACTTTAATCAAGGGCCAAAACTACTTATATCAAAGATGAAACTTTTGCACTATACCATGAGAAATACACTCATTGGCAACTGAACTAAATAAAATTATTGTTGTTCATTATTTTTTATTATATATTTTTAATACTAGTTTTACTAATCTTATTGATTTTATTTATTTAACTAGTAGAAGACCCGTGCGTCCGCACGGGTAATTCAAATCTTAAGATGAATAATGTATTACAAACGCATAAAAAGAAGTTTAAAAACCCGAATGATAAATGTTAAATTAAGATTCGTAAAATATAATATAGATGTAATGAAGCTTTATATAGTAGCATTTTTTTTTAAAGTTGGAAATGCAATAGGCAAAAGGGTATTATGGTGATAGCGACCCGTGAAAGTAGTGAGTTTCAGTGATAAAATTCACATAAGAAATGTATTATGGTGATAGTGACCCGTAAAAATAGTGAGTTTCAGTGATAAAATTCACGTAAGAAAAATGTAATGATGATAGTGACTCATAAAAATAGTGAATTTCAGTAATAAAATTCAGTATCTTAGATCGTATTGGTTGTTACTGATATATAATTGTTATTATAAAATCAGTAATAATTGCACATATTTAAAAAAATATATATAACAAATCATCAATATGATAATCCAATATGTCTAATAACTATAAATATTTACAAAATATTTTTTTATTAAAATAAAAAAGGTATTGTTGTGATAGTGAGTTTCAATGATAAAATTCATAAAAGTTATTAAAACCTACTCTAATTAAAAGATAATAAACCATCTTCGATATATTACAAAGTGATGATATCATATTCATCGTTAGAAGAACGAGATATCCACAAGTATTTCGTCCATGTTGGACCACGTAAAACTCTCTAGGATGAGTTTCAATGACCTTAAACTCTACACTTCTCTACACTTACATTTAAATTTGAAATAAATTACTTAGCTGTAAAAAAAATAAATATCATATAAATTTAATTGTATTAAATGATAATGCAAAAAACAAAGAAAAAAAAGAGTGATTAATGAGATGGAGAAAAAAAAACAAAATAATCTATTTTCTTTTAAGATTTAATTATTTTAAAGATGGCTTTCTAAAAAAGTTTATGTACATCTTAATAATTATGACATATATGATTCTACAATAAAATTTTTTTAAAGCAATTTATGCATTCATCATTTGCATTTGTCTCTTTAATAAATATTTATTTTTTATGTAGTTTATAAATACAATTATTTTTGAATGATTAATCAATAAATAAATATTTTTCTTACATAATTTAAAAAAAAAATTATTGATAAACTCTTTTTTAACATATCCTTTACTTACAACTTTGTATTCAAATTTTAAAAATATGTAAATAATTTTAACCATATAATATAATTAATATATAAAATAAATAAGTAATTTTTGTTTCTTTTTTTTAGAGGATCCAAATGTGATATAAAGCTCTAATTATAGGTCAAGTTTAAAATTAACTATCCAGTAGTAAATAAGTTAAGAAATATGTTATTTATGTTGTGTTGCAAATCAATACCTAAAGCATGAATTATATTTCTTACAAATTTACACACAAATAAAAGAGAAAAATATCAGAAGTGAGATTTGAACCCGGAACCATGTAATCGCAAGCCGTACACTCTTACCAACTGAGTTATGTCACTTATTTGAAATAAAATGATATTTGCGAATATATGAGGAAAATTTTTGGGGTACAACATATTGCATAAAATAGCATAATCATTAATAACACTTCATAAATTGAATAAGTTCCACAATATTACACACAACTACAATTTCCAATTAGCACACAAGAAAATCACATCAATTCAAGTAGTCACACAACCCAAAATTTGACTTGAAATGCAATTAATGCAACTCATGCATGTGGTACCATTGTGAGTATCAAGCTCACCGCTCCCGATTTAAAACCAGAGCCACGCTTCCGTTTCAGACAAGATCAAAGCCCTCAAACATGAATGTATAGTTCACCGCTTTCAAATCCATAAAAGAAACAAAGCCGCCTCTGTTTCCACCCAAGGATGAAAGCCAACTCGGAGCACAATCTCCCCATGAATGCATGTACAACATTACACAATATATGCAATTAAGATTATCACACAACCTGGATTATACACACATATCATAATAATCCAACTCATATGGATTATTCACCAAAAGTTGCACAACATGCATCAAGTAATCCTTCTCAACAAATACATCCAAATCGCATATATTCATTTACGTACATCATGAATATTATTTCACATAACATATAAACAATGTTATTCACAAATCATTCATCCATAACGCACATATACATAATTACATGTTATTCACACAACAACATTATAATTAATTCATCAAGTTCCAACCGTCATACTTCTATCAAATAGATAATTACAGTAGCTTCATAATGCTTCGAACGACACATAAAACAAAGTTACGTACGAATCAAAAGTTATGCATTTTAGAATTTTGGCAAAATAGAGCATTTTCGCCCGACGAAAGAAATGGCTCGCCCGACACTCCAAGAAAGAAACTTGGTCACAAAATTGACCCTCTCACCCGCTTGTCTTGCCCGGAGAAGGCTTGCATACGAACACTCTCCCGGCGAAGCAAAATGCTCGCCCGACGACTCATACCAGACCCAAAAAAGTATGTACGTTTTCAGCACCTCCAACACCAACCCAAATACGATTTTAACCAACCAAAACTCATCCAAACAAAAATTAATCACATGTAAAGGGTTCCTAATCATGTTTCTAACCATGGGTTATCATTATAACAACATTAAACATGCTTAATCCCACAAATTCCATGAATTTCCATCAAACCCTAACATATGAAGTTGGTATAAATGAAAGATTAAACACATAGTATACTACTACCCACAATATGTTATACAAACCCATAATAAAAATGATTCTCCCCCTTACCTTGAATCAAAGATCCCTCTTCTTAAAGATTCCTCCAATTTCCTCTTCTTTCTCTACTTCTATATTCTCTTCTCTCTTCTCTCTTACTAAATGATAGTCTTAGGTAATAACCTAATTTCCTTACTATCTTTCTCTTAAGTTAATGGGCTTAATATCAATTACTCCTCGTTTACTTCTATTCTCAACTTTTAGGCCCAATAACTAGTATTACTCATTATTCTACTAATAGCTCAATTAATCCAATTAGCAGAATAACACACAATTAAATAATTATCACACCAAATAACAATTAAATAATTATACTAATAATAAAATAGCTACAAAATATATATATAATAGAAAAATTGGGATGTTACACAAGGAGCCAGGACACTACAAAAATGAATGTTAAAAGCTCAAGAAAGAAAGCAACAAAAAAGAAGACTTCAGAAAACAAAGTTTTAATGGCAAGAAGAAGGGTCTTGTGGTAACATGGGATGACTCTGACTCTGAAGCATCAAGATCTAATTTTTATGACGAATATGCCGACGTAGCATTCATGGCTACAAAATCAGAAGGATACTCAACAGAAATTTAGTCTGACTCAGAACAAGTATTTTTTGAACTTTCTCGTGCTGAATTAGAATTAAGATTATTTGAATCTCTAAAAAGGTATTAGAAGCTTCAACAAAAATCCAAGAACCTTAAAAGTGTTCATGAATATGAAATTGAAGAATATGGTAAGCTAGAGAAAGAAGTTTCTGAAAAAAGGAAATGTTTTCGTTTTAGAAAAAGAAAATGTTTTTCTAAATAAAAATGATCAAAACTTGAAGAAGTTCTTTCTAAAGCTCCCCCATCTTCGCGAGCTATCATATACAAATATGATAAGGAATTCCATAAATTCTTAAACAAAAACATACATAGAAGAAATATGGCTTCAATGATCTATGGTGTTAGTCAAAATGAAAAATATAGAAATTGGTTATGATTCTTATGATGATGATCAAAAATCTCCTAAAGGAAACCAACCTTTTTCTCCCTTATCTTATCTGTATCTAGAAGCATAGACACAAAATGTTATCGATGCACATAAACTCAAGGTTGTTAGAAACTCTGGGAAAACTAATTTGAAAGGACCCAAAATATTATGGGTACCAAAACATAAAATAGTATATGTTGCAGATATTCTGTGTAGCAAAGTTAAAACATCAGTCACAGTACCTAGACACTAGTTGTTCGTGTCACATGACGAGAATAAAGTATATGTTCCAAAACCTGGAACTTAATGATGCTGGTTACATAGGATTTAGAGGAAATCAGAAAGGAAGAATCAGAGGATCTGGAAAATTCTTTAATAGATCTCTTCCTTTTATTTCTAATGTACATTATGTTGAAGGTTTAATACATAATTTATTGTCCATAATTCAATTAAGTGATAAGGATTATAACATTATATTCAATCAGAAATTGTGTAAGGTTGTTAGTAAAAAAGATGGCACCGTTTTCTTCATTGGAAAGAGGAAAAATAACATATATAAGATTAAGCTTTCTGATCTTAAAAATCAGGACGTAAAATGCTTAATGTCTGTAAATGAAGAGCAATGGGTGTGGCATAGAAGCTTGGGTCACATTCGAATGAAATGATATATAATTAGAATAAACTTGAGTTAGTTAGAGGCTTACCGAAGCTGAAGTTTACTTCAGATGCTATTTGTGAAGCATGTTAGAAAGGCAAGTTTTCTAAAACATCTTTCAAATCTAAAAAATGTTGTTTCTACCTCCAGACCTTTGGAGCTTCTATACATTGACTTATTTGGTCTAATGAAAACTGCATTTGTTAATGGTAAGAAGTATGGACTTATTATAGTTGATGACTATAGTCATTGGACATGGTGATATTCCTAAAGTACAAGGAAGAGTCACATTCTGCATTCACCCGTTTCTGTTCTAAAGTGCAAAATGAATTTGATTCTAAGATTGTTAGAGTTAGAAGCGATCATGGTGGTAGTTTGAAAACAAATAGTTTGAAGAGCTGTTTGATTTTAATGGTGTATCTCATGATTTCTTATGTCCTATAACTTCAAAGAAAAAAGTAGTTGTATAAAGGAATAATAGGACTTTGCAAACAATGGCTTGAACCATGATCAATGCAACAAATGTAGCTAAGCATTTATGGGCAGAAGCTGTGAAGAAAACATGTTATATTTAGAATAGAATCTCTATAAGACCTATTCTTGAAAAGAATCCCATAAAATTGTGCAAATGAAGAAAACCAAACATGACAAATTTTCATCCATTTGTATGTACTTGTCTTATTTTGAACACTAAAGATTATCTGAACAAGTTTGATTCTAAGGCACTAAAGTGTATTATGTTGGGATACTCAGAACGCTCTAAGGGCTATAGAGTATACAATACAAAAACACATATTTTTGAAGAATCAATTCATGTTAGATTTGATGATAAACTTGACTTAGAAAAGTCAAAGTCGTTTGAAAAGCTTGCAGATCTAGAAATTACACTTGCAGGATCTAGAGAAAAGATAAAAAAAATTGATGACAAAGTTTCTAACAAGGATGATAAATCAGAACCTTATGAAGTTCCATTAGTTCGGAAAAGGCAAAGGCAGAGACAAATGGTATCTAAAGATCTGATTCTGGGAGATAAAGCTGAACCTGTCAGTACAAAACCCACTTTCAAACAATCTGAAGAAACTCTTTTGAGTTTGGTGTCTCTGATAGAACCAACTTCTTATGAAGAAGCACTTCAATATAATGAATGGATATTGGCTATGCAAGATGAAGTTTGGTGTCTCCAGAATGATGTTTGGGACCTAGTACCAAAACCCAAAGGAACTCATGTTATTGGAACAAAATGGGTATTTAGAAAAGAACTAAATTAGAAAGGTGAAGTTGTCAGAAACAAGGCCATGATTGGTTGCACAGGGTTATAGTTAACAATAGGGTATTGACTACAATGAAACCTTTGCTTCAATCGCCAAGTTAAAATATATTCGTCTTCTAATCTCATTTTTTGTTAATAATAATATTATCTTATATCAAATGGATGTTAAAAGTGCGTTTCTAAACAGAGATATTTCTAAAGAAGTATATGTTCACCAACTTCCTAATTTTGTGAGTACAAAGTGTCCTCAAAATGGTTTTAAACTTAAGAAATTATTATATGGTCTAAAGCAAGCTCCCAGAGCTTGGGATGATAAACTAAGTGCTTTTCTTCTGGAGAATGGTTTCTCAAGAGGCAAAGTAGATACTACTCCTTTCTATAAGAACTCTAGAAACAATCTTATGATATGCCAAATATATGTTGATGATATTATTTTTGATTATGCTAATCCATCTATTTGTCAAGAATTTTCTAAACTAATGAAGACTGAATTTGAAATGAGCTTAATGCAAGAGTTAAAGTACTTTCTGGGTATACAAATCAACCAAACTTTAGAAGCTACATACATTCATCAAGTCAAGTATACAAAATAACTCTGGAAGAAATCTGATATGAAAAATTGTAAACCTGCAAAGACTCCTATGCACCTTACATGTATTCTTGAAAATGAAGAAGTAAGCACAAAGGTTTTTCAGAAGATCTATTGTGGTATGGAAGGCTCTCTTCTATATTTGACTGATTCTCGTCCAGATATCCTATTCAGTGTTTTTCTATGTTCCCAGTTTCAATCAGATTCTAGGGAAACTCACTTAACAGTTGTTAAGAGAATCCTAAAGTATTTGAAAGGAACAACTAAACTTGGCTTGATGTATAAGAAAACATCAGAGTTTAAGCTAACGAGTTTTTGTGATGCAGACTATGAAGGAGATAAAATTGAATGCAAAATCACTTTTGGAAACTCTTAGTTTCCGAGTAAAAATCTCATCTCATGGTCAAGCAAAATACAATCAACAATTGTATTATCTACTGCTGAAGCAGAATATATATCAGCATCATTATGCATCACTCAGATTCTCTAAATGAAAAGTCAACTAGAAGACTTTCAGATATACGTAAGCAACATTCTAATCTTTTATGATAATACTGCTGCTATTTACTTAAGTAAGAATCCTATTTTACACTCAATAGCTAAACACATAGAAATCAAGTATCAACTCATTAGAGACCATGTTCAGAAAGGGAACCTTCTTTCAGCCATCATCAGTCTGGAATGCTCCCCATTAATGTTGAATCTATAGGAGACAGAGGTAACACCAGTCATAATTCAAGCCACAAACTGGTTGGGGAAACCTAACTCTGCCAGGATAGTCTTGAGAGGCTGCCAGCTAAGCATATCATATGCTTTTTGAAGGTCCAATTGTATCATGTTCCTAGGAGTGCCATGCTTACTACTATAGCCCTTTATGAGCTCATAGGCCAGGAGAATGTGCTTGTGGATGTGTTGTCCAGGGATAAAAGCAGCCTGGTGATTGCTGACAATGGTCCCTATAACTTTGGCCATTCTAGAGGTGAGGATCTTGGAGTATATCTTGTAGACAATGGTACAACAAGCAATTGGCCTGTAATCTTTCAAGTGCTTTGCCTAGGGAACTTAGGGATAAGGGTGACAAGAGTACTATTAAAACCCTTGAACATAGAATTGGTTCTGAACCAGTGTTTAATGGTACAGATTAAGTCCTCTTTGACAATGGACCAGCAGCTCTTGAAGAACTTAGCACTATAGCCATCCAACAATTATATATAATTTTAAAGTTATTGAAAATTATAAAAAAATTAATAAAGTTTACATAATTAAACCTTTAACCTGACAGTATTTTAAGTCTAGTCAATTATATTTCATTTTAAAATGTGCACTTAAAATATATAGCATACAAATTTATGAAGTGATATAATTAAATTGCAGGAAATTAAAAGTTAAACCAAAAATATATTTAACATGGAATATTAATCTCAAAAGAAAATTAGTAATGGTATGTTTATGCTTATAAATAAACATAATATGGATAAACATAATAAGGATTTGTAATTTGTAAATACTTTTAATTTTTATTTAAGTTTTTAATTCAATCTAATAGTCAATCTGATAGTTATTAATGTGCTGCAGTTAAGGAATTAAGAAGATCTAGTTGTCGAGAATTAGTATTGAGTGATATATATTCATGATGTAATTAAGTTAATTTATTGCCAAACTGATGGTAGTATATAAAAACATAGGTGGTGGAGGGTTTATAAAAACAAATATTTTGGTGTGGCTATAGCCACACCATGCCTCTACTTACATCCGCCCATGGGACGACCTCCTAATATAACAAAGATTCAATTCCATTACATAAATATCACTAATTGAGTATAAAAATGTATGATTATCAATCCATAAATTCACTCTATCATTTATTTAAAACTGATTTGGATGTTATAGTGTTACTCTTGCATCTCCATCCCGCGCAACCACGCCAATGACGCTATAATAACTCGCACCATTACATTGAGGACTCACATTAACAATTCTAGTTCCATAACATAACAATGTCGCCTTTGTGGAAATCGACTACTATTTCTTAAAAGTTTCCACAATCAGACCTCTTATTCAATTACATCTCTCTTGGTTCGATCAAATTTCCTCTAGTTCAAGTATCATCCACTTCGACTAATACACAAAGATGGAAGCAATCTCGATTCTCCTTCTAGAAGATTATTCAAAATCCTCCAAATTAAGTTCTTCGTTTAAATTTTTCATAGACCGGATCGATGAAGATCTGTTCAGACAAGCAGAGTCTTCCCCTTTCAAATCTAGTAAATCCACCTATCTACACGAAAAAGAAAGAGATGATAGACCAATCCTAGGTGGATGCAATTCTAAATGTTATTCTTCCACTTATTATCACCACTACCATCTCTAATAATTCTACCTCAGGGATCCTTGTAGATGACGAAAATTTATGCAATTTGATCTACTTCAAAATAAGCGGCTAAAACATTGTTTAAACAAAGATTATAAAACATTGTGCCTCTCCGTCAGGCTCCTCATCCTCCTCTTCCTTTCCTCGTCCTTTTCTATATCTTGTTCCGCTTCCTCCCCATCACGAAAAAATCTCCTCGTAAATGAACTTCTTCCACAAACCCATCATTTCCATAGGAATTTCAATTCCCAGGCAAAGGATCTTATTATGGTCGATGGTCCTCTTAAAAACGTCAATGGCACCGCAGATTCCATCATTGACGGGGTCGTCATATTCCTTTTCATCTTCTTAGAAACTCGATCCCCACGAGATTCTCTTTCTTATTCTAAGGCCCCTCTAGAGGCAATGACTTAAGAAGATGGATCCTTTTAGAGGACATTATATTCTTCAAGGATTTTTCTTTGTCGACCAGTGTCTGTTGCAGGTGAGTGATCCTTATCGCAATATCAGACGGAGCACCATAAGTTTCTACCTCATTTTTTAGGATATCCATATTCTATGTCTCCTTATTCCACTCCCGTACTTCTTGTTGGGACTTCTCCAACTCCTCTTGAATCGTTGGCACCTTTTATTGAAGAGTAGTCACTCATAGATAGTTGTTTCACACTTGTTTTTCTACTGTTCCTTCTCTTTGGGTAGGTTTCCTAAAGAAAACATTTATCTCCGACCAACAGTTGCCAGTGTAATCAGCGAAGCACCACAAAACATGTGGTAGAAAGTTTATGTTGAACAGGTGACTCCATACATAGGATGGGGTGAATTGTGGAAGTTTGAAAAACAAAATTATATTATAAAGTAGAGTTTGAAAAAATTAAAAATGTTTGGATATGCAGCAAAAAATAAGCATAAAGTAAAAGAGTTAAGGAAAGAGAGATAACTCTAGAGATTTATAGAGGTTTGATGCTAATGAAGTGACCTACTCCTCTCCCCAAGAACTGATCTTGAGAGTATCCAATAGTGCTTGAGAGCTTTTAAAAGGTTAAGCCCACGGACCCCATTATACAAAGACAATGAAGTTCCAAGCTAACTTCCAACCAAATAGTAAATAAAGGAACAAAGCGGTTATTCTTCACTCCAAAGAACGGTCAGAGCTTCAATCAATTACTTTCTAAGAAAAATGAGATTTTTCACAATCTAATGAACCAAGCTAGATTTTTGAGTTGGATATCATCCAAATTGTAACAAGGTTTTACACGGGCTTACCATGAAAGGAATTGAGATTTTTACCAGGATAATCTCCAACTTATTAATCTTTTACACATGCTGAACTCAGAAATTGAGAGAGATTTTATACCAGGCTAATCTTGAACCCATGGAGTATTTGATCGGGCTAAGCTCAAGAACCGATGTGAATATTTTTCTATGGTTATTATTCATGAATCTAGAAGAGAGCTTTTCTTCAATGGTGCAACTCATGAACCAAATGGAGACTTAAGCTAATCCCTAAAATATAAAAAAGGTTTTTTCAATGGTTTAAAATATTAATTCGGTCTGTGAGTATGCCCTTTTATAATCTCTCTTTAGTTCTAGATAATCCAGGTTTGAAATCTTACTTTGGTTCGTGGTCAGCCTGGTCAAAACCTCGATTCGATTCATGGTTAGTATTGACTTTTTTAGCAAGTGTACTAATTTAGTCAAAGTATTAAATTTAAGGGAAATGCTAACTAGTGCCCTCAGGGAAATGGTTAAGCATTCAAAAATAGTAAATTTATCTCGATAATCTACGCATTTAATGTCTCGAAAATTGAAATATTAAATTTTCTATAAAATAATTTCATTTTTTGGAATGCTTAACCATTGCCCCGAGGGCACTGGTTAGCAAGACCCTAAATTTAATTAGTCTCCACGGGGATTACAAATTTAAACAAATGTTCATTATGCGAATTGAATATAATACAAGGGTTTTTCAAGTTGGTTTGCTAAAAATAAATTATACGAGTAGAACTGATAAAGATATGATAATTCGAAGATGAGTAGATCTTATTATAATCCCCTAATTGTCCCCTATTGTTGAATGTGCACTATTGGAATGGAATTTATTCTAAAATATTATGATGAATTAACAATACCACCGCACTCAATTCCTTGATGTACGACTCATTAATTTAACTATAACTCCCTAACTCCTTAGGAGAATTCTAAGTAAAACTAGGTGATATACGTGCATTACTTATCTAGCCACAACTTATAATTACCTATCCTTATTTAATTACTAAGTTGGACAATTATCCTGTTTCATATCAATAGACTTATGACCAATAATCTATATTAATTTAATCTCACTTTAGGTATTCGTTTCTATTAATCTAATCTCACTTTGCGCATTCTTCAACATACAAAGAGAATTATGTAACACCCTTCTTACCCACATACAATATATTCAAATGATTAAACAATCGCGAATCACCAACAAGGATGTCACCTTCACAAAAGCTTCATAATGTAATGTCCTGTTCCGTAATATGGGTTCTCAAAATTATTTAAAAAAATACTTCTTTAACATCACAAAAATAATACAACTTCTCGCAACGGAATTCATAGTTCAAAATCTCTTTATTATAACCACTTCAAACTTCATTGTTCATGAAACATAAATCAAAGCAATCAAATACCGCGAAAGATAACTCATCACAATCAAAATAAATGAAATAAAAGAACATAATAGTTCTAAACCTCTTTATTTAGAATAACATGCTAAAATACTCCACGAAGCTATCCTCTAAGCTTCAACGGACTAATCATGATTACTTGCATGTTACTCACGTGGAGAAAACATTTAAACAGAAAGAGTGAGTATTTCATAATTATTATAAATGACACAAGGAATAAATATAGTACTTGTATAACAAGTATCAACAATCATATATATACCGACACATGTGTATCCTCATGCTTCACACAATTACTCACGCCTACACATCATCATCTACTCACAACATCATCATATAATTTAAGCACAATCATCATCTAGTTCTCATTTACTCACGGATAGTCAAACATCACAAAAATAAAACATTATGAAATGTCACAAACAATGAAATGCAACATCATTAGACTCATGCATGTGGTACCAAAACTTCATTGATGACTTAGTCATCATTCTCCAAAGATCCCCACAAATAGGATCGATTCCTGATTGGAACCAGAGCACTTCACAATATCGTACCCAATCCGCACTATGGGATTGAGGCCATCACTGGATCAATTGTCCTGCAAACATCAATGTACTAATGTCCTAACATATGTTATGAATGTATGATGCACAACGTCAAAATGATCAATGACCATAGTTAGTCAAAATGCATCACCATTCATTTACCTATTACACCATGCAATCATCTCAATTAGACACAACATACTTCACATTCGTCACATTATAAATCATCACGACAACAACTCACTACAACGAGCAATACATACACATAGTCATACAATCAAGTTCCACATCGTCAACAAAATAGCCCTCTAAACCTATCTAAACGTGTTAATAAAATTCCAGAGAAATTAGAATAAAATATAAGCTCTCATAATCCGAAATAATTTTTCAGAAAATTTATTTTTCGTCCCAGACTACCACGCTAAGCGTTCCTCTTTGCCTTGAACCATTTTTTCTAAACGAAACCGCGCTAAGCGGGCTGTACAATTCTACAAAAATTCCCTGCGTGATCAGCATCATACCGGTATGAATTTTTAACCCCAAAATACATTTGAACCCGTATTTTCCTGCGATTTAAGGCCTATTAACCTATTTCTAACATGTATTTTCTATTACAAACATCAAAATACAATTAATCAACATAAGTCCAAGAATCATCATCAAAACCCTAAACCTTCAAATCCATGGAATGATGGATTTGATTCTAGATCATGTTATTACTCATTAATCATCAACATCATATATCATATTAATAACAAAATTCAAACATCAAGCCTCATAGTTTCATCATAATCATCAAATTCATCACAAAAATCCAAACACAAACCCAACCTACAATTATTTAAACCATAGATCGATCATAACAATTACGACAAATCCCCTTACCTTAGATTATAGCTAGCTATGATCCTCTTCCCAAGCTCTACGGCTGGTTCTCCTTTCTCCTCTTCTTGCCCTAGCTCTCTCTCTCTCTCTCTCTCTCTCTCTCTCTCTCTCTCTCTCTCTCTCTCTCTCTCTCACTCGTTCACGCTTCTCCCAACTTTCACGATTGCAAATAATGAATATTTCCTTCTCTTTTCCCTTTTTACTTAGTTAGCCTCATGACCCCTAATATGATCTTCCTATTATGCCCTCACTTATTCCACCTCACACTATCACCTTTATTTTAATTAATTAATAATGCTAATTATTAATTCCAAAAATATTACACTAATTATTTATACTATCTCATTATTCTAATCAACACCTCAACCGACACTACCCCACACACATCGCACTTAGGCATCACACATCACATTTATCTAAACATTACATAATCTCACAATCACGTCATAATACTCACAAAAATCCACATATTCATACTAAATCAATTAAATACTTAAATAAATAATTAATCTAATTTCAGGGTGTTACACATTACAAGTAAGAATAATTGAGTAATAATTTAAAAAAATATAAACCTTCAAACAGAATCAAACATTCAAATGATCCAATAGAGTACAATTAATTTCATCCCAAAGACCTAATAAAAAGAATTTAGCTACTCATAGTGTAATAAAGAATTACCACGAGTCATGTGAAGAATACATGAAAATCCAAGGAGAAATTTGTCTCCAATAACTCCCAAGGTCTCCAAAATAACTTTGAAATTCTCATGGCCGTCACTATCTCGTATGCAAAAATCAGAATCCTTCCAAAAGTTTATTTTCTCCTTTTAACAGCTAAAACATGGGGAAAGCCCATCGTGCACACGATGCTCCAGATCGTGTACATGATGCTCTGTCAATTCATAGCCACACACGCGATGCATCGTATTATGCATGCGATACCTTTTCCACACGATTTTTCTAGTAGAAGATTTGCTTTTTGCTTGAAACTTTTGTACTTTTTATCTCTTTGCCTCTACTCTTCACTTGATCAGTTCTTGGCCATTTCTTCTCAAATTTTATCTAAATTAACTCCAAAATACTTCAAATAAATAACAAATGCTTATAAAATTTATGTAATAATAGAGTATCATCAGTCATCCTAGTTAAAACCTCGGTTTGGTTTGTGAGTTCAACATAGTTAAAAGCTCACTCTGGTTTGAGATAAGTCTATAGAAAATCTCGATATAGCTTGTGGAATAACCCTTTTAAGCAAGTGTTTGTAAGTAAGATTAAATGCTTATCTTCCCAAGTTCATTGTTTGGTTGAATATTAGCCTGAAAGTTCATTTTTTTCTTGTGTAAGAGGTTGCAGGAGTTTAATCTACTAAAAGCTCTTAAGAATTATTGTATACTCTCAAGATGAAATATTGGGGACATTATAAAGTCTTCTTAAATAAACATATATAAATTCCTGGTATCACTTCTCTTTCCCTTAACTTTTTATTTTTCGCATTTTTACTTTCTGTTGCTAATTTGTAAAATGTTTTTTGAAATGTTTTTAAATTCTAAAAATAATCACAATTTTTTTTTTCAAACTTAGTTTTCTTAATCCCAACATTTAATATCACTTTTTGTGTGTGGAGTCACATTTTCAACATTAATAACACTTTTGAAGCACTATGGCTAAATATACGAAAAGTTGAGAGATTTAGAAAAATGATGAGAGAAATTAAAAGTGAGGTTTTCCATGTTGTCTGAATGTGAAAAATGATAGAGAATCTCTATATTTTGGAGAAACTTTCATTCATCTAATCGAATAGTTAATCAATTAGATACATCTAATAATCTATTATTGAGGCCCAAAATAAAAGTCTTTGCTTTGGAGGAGACAAACCTACTTTAGTGGGGTACTCTGACTCCGATATGGATGGAGACGATTCCAGAAAGTCTACTTTGGGCTACATGATTAAATTTGCAGGGGGAGTTGTGACTTGGCCGTCCATATTGTAAAAGTGTGTAGCAACATAAGTTGGGTTTATTTCCATTACCAAAGTAATCAAAAGCTTGGTTTTGTTCAAGACAAATGCGTGTTATTTCTTGATAGTCAAAGTTCTATTCATCTTGTTAAGAATCTAACTTTTCATAATAGGTCCAAACACATTGATGTGATATATCATTGGATACATGATGTTTTGGATGCTAAGTTGTTGGAGTTAGCTAAAGTTCATACAAATGATAATGGTTCTGATATGATGACTAAAACTTTACCAAAAGGAAAATTTAAAACTTGTTGTGATATCGTCAGTTTGACGATTTCCTCCATGTAGTTGTGAAAGGGATATTTGTTGGGTTTTTGGACTCCTTTCTTATGTGGAGAATGGCGTAAATATGATTAGCCTATTTGTATCACTTATTTAAGTGGAGAAGATTAATTTAGGGATGAGAGAGATAGAGAGAAAAAAAATTAAGATTCAAAAGGGAGAAAAGAGGAGAGAAACCTATTTTTGTTTTTTTGTAACCAGTCTCACTAAACCGACGATCCCTAATTCGTTAATTATCAGATTAGGCTCAAATTTGGAGGACAGGGTTGCAACACATGTATCTAACTTTTGACTGTTTAGAATTTTAAAATAATGTCTAATCTGAGAGATATTTGCTTCTCACTGAAGCTGCAGATTTAGATAATTTTCAAATTTTTTATTCTTATTTGTAAGCTAGTTTACTTTGTGGTTTGTGGTTGTTAGCAATAA
Source organism: Vicia villosa (assembly GCF_029867415.1). NCBI lineage: Eukaryota > Viridiplantae > Streptophyta > Magnoliopsida > Fabales > Fabaceae > Vicia > Vicia villosa. The sequence continues at coordinate 189,080,349 of NC_081182.1, read as the reverse complement.
CTTGCGAATCACTTCAAGAATATCTTATATTCTTATTTGATTATGGTTGAGATATTTCTTTGGTCTGAACGACTTGTGGTATTTTAATCTCATATTGAGGGGGTTTTCACGTTAAAATATCGGTGTTCTTTTGTGTCTTTATTTGTTTCATTTGTCGTCTTATATTTGTTGTTGATCCTCAAGGTTCCTAAAAGTGAGACGAATTTTATATCCGCTGCATATTGGTCAGTTGTTATGTGTTAATTTACATCACAAATAAAATGATATTTTCCTATACTTTAAAACTCATCATTATGAATTATGCTAATCTACTAGGTAAATGTTTTTCCAAGCATAATCGTTCTCATCCAACAAGAATGATTAAGTGAAATGCATACAAAGGTAGTAATATGATTTTTGTTGGAACATACAAATCAAATTAAGGTTTCTTTAATGGAGAAAATGATGGATTGAAGAAGATGAAGATTAGAGAATGAAAAGAAACATAAGAGAGAGAGAGAGAGAGAGAGTAATTGAGGGTGAGATGGTGAATTGTCATTAACCACAAAATAGGAGTAGTGAGCTCCTTATATAGTACATGTTACAAAACAATTGGAATGAATTAAAACACCCAAAAACAAAACAGAAAAACCGTTGGGCTTCAGTGTAACCGGTTACGGCAAACAGCGTAACCGGTTACGCAAACGCAACATCTATAGTGACTCTGTTTTACGGGTTCGTAACCGGTTACGGTAACAGGCGTAACCGGTTACGCCAACTGAAGTGCTAAAACCAGTAGTTTCAACACACCACCTCACTTCAGTTGGTCCAAGTCCAGCATGCTCAGCTTCATTCTCAGCCTCTTGAACACCTCATTTGTCACACCCTTGGTCAACAAATCAGCTACTTGATCTTCGCTTCGACAATATCCCAATCGTAACTTTCCATCGCTCACTAACTCCCTCAAATAATGAAACTGCATCTCTATATGCTTGCTTCTTCCATGTGCAATCGGATTCTTCGCAAGGTTAATCGCAAAAACATTATCAACAAGGAGAGTAATAGCCTCACCCTCACTACTATTAAGCTCCTTCAATAGATTCATAAGCCACATGGCTTGGCAAGCACACAACGATGCCGCATGTCATACCCCAAAATTTGCCCATACATTCTCTCCTATTCAAATTCAAATCAAGATACAAAGCTCCAAGACACACTCTCCTAAACAAGGCTCAGAAACTAGGGTTTGGTTTGCTCAAAGGAAAATCAATGAATCAATGGCACCAAGACCTCCTATATGGCTCAATATATCTCACATTATCTCTATGGCAAGTATCAAGTCTCAACTCAAAGGATTGGTCACTCAAATGTTCAGAAAGTCAACAGTCGACTAGGTTAACCTAAAAGTCAACTGTGGTCAAAGAAAAGTCAAAACTCCTGATTTTTTGTCAAGATCCTCATATTGAAGTATCATTCACCATTTGATCAAGAATTGATCATGTTTCATCAAGGAAAGATCAAAAATCAACAAATCAAAAAGTTTCTAAATTAGGGTTTTGTATAAGAAAAGTCAACTGAACTTTGACCAGTCATAACTCTCACATGGAACATCCAAAATTTTCCATTCAAAGCTCATTTTGAAGGAAATTTGATTCTCTACAAAATTGTGTCTCACATGCCAAGTCTAAAAATGCTTCATTTGAGAGATATGGACCAAAACATTATAGGTCCTTTTCAAAAGTCAACAAAAAGACACTTTTTTCAAAAGGACATAAAATGAGAATGGAAAATGATTTTGATATGAGACCAAAGACACTGGTTAGAGGACTCTCTAAAGTTTCTAAAAAGTTCTAGAACACCTCCATATCCCAAAAATTGAGAGAGATAGACCTTGTCAAAGTTGGACTATTTTGGAAAGAAAAATGTGAAGGAACTTGGAAATTTTTGCAAATAGGCCCAAGTTATTTTGGTTCAATCTTGATCCCCAAGCATCCAAAGGCCCAAGATCTCTTTCCCAAGAAATTACATGATTTATTTGATTTATTATGAATTTTTAATTCATTTAAAAATGATTAAAATCAAATAAAACCAAATATTTTATAAAAGATGTGATTTGGATCTATTTTAATCAGCAAATATATTCCAAAATCAATCCAATTTCGTGCAAAAGAGAATTGAAAAAGATTGAATTAATATTGGCCAATTTTAGAAAGTTTCATAACTTATTTCCAATCAAATTTTTCTAATATGCAAATCAAAGATTCATGGAGATTCTTTTCAGTTTAGTTAACCTATTCTACTCTCCTATATATACATAACAAGATCAGAGGGCAAGGGTTACGAATTTGAAGCCATAGCACACCAAACCCGAGTTCAAAATCCTTCAAAAAACTCAAACTTCAATACTGAGATTCAAGCCGATTCAGGTGTTACAAGCGATCTCAATTCACTCCTTGATCATCACTGAAAGGTTCCCAACTGTTTTCGAGTCACAAATCATAAAGAATCAAGCACTGTAAGTCATTCTTGGCCGTTTCTTAAATTGACTCGATCCTATGTGTTCATGCATCCATTCTTAAATCTAATTGCATATTCATGTTTAGAATGGTTTGTTCATCGTTTCTGGATGATTTGGCGCGTTATTATGTTGTTACGGGCATGATGCCATATTAGGGCATAAAGCTCCAATTTGGGGTTTTTGTATACAAGCAAAATCAGCTTTAATCAGGTCCATGACTGGATTCGCAAGGCTTAAACGGTTCGTTCCATGTATGTGCGAAAAATTTTCTTGTCGTTTTGGTCCTGTTCGCTATTTTCCACAGGTGTTAAAAGCGAAGCTTTTATAGCGCGTATGGAATAAGCGGTGTAAAAACGCTAGTTGCAGAAGTTAGATGAAGAAGATGATCACGTGGAGGCGTCCTATTGGCCAGTATATGGCGCGCGTTTTAATTTGAAACAAGGAGATCCCATGCTTTAAGACGCACAGCAGCATGGTGCTCCCTCATCATCATAGCCGTCCGTCTGATTCACTAATGGATCCAACGCTGCCAGGCCTGAAGGCGCATCATACACTTCCCACGCTTGCCACACACGATCAAGATGAGTATTTTCCAATTTTTTTATTATTAATTGCATAACTCTATTATAATTATTTATATATATGTTTATATATCTTTAAATTTTTTTTTATATAACAATAATATATGTCCTCTTACCCTAAAAATCTCTTTTATATAATAATTTTATTTATTTATTTATTTTATTTCTTATATTATATTTATATTATTTATTTTATATTAACTATATTTATTTATTTAAATCATTTTAATTAGATTATTTATTTTAGTATTTTCAATAATCCATATATATTTAATTTAAATTCATAAAAATTATTTTTACTCTCGATTTAATTTTCTGATCCCGATTTAATTAATTAGGTCGCAAGACCAATAATTAATTAAATCGTTTGCATTTTTTATTTAAATTCGTACCCTAATCAGGGTTTACGAAGATCATGCCCTACACTGAATGTTTTATTTCTTTGCCTTGCCTTTTCAGGGTTACCTTTCAACGCTCTCCGACTACGCGCTCGACCCTTCACAAAGCTAAGTATCCTCTTTAATTAAAAGTCTATTTTGTTTCCTTTTAATTTTAGGGTTTGCCCTTAACCTTTCTTGAACTGTGTATACGTTCACTTTTTTGTTTCTGCCTTTGCCTTCCTTTTTCAGGGTTTACCTCCGAGGCAACCTCCGACCGCCAACCCTATCAGATCAAATGCAAAGCTAAGTGCTTTTTATTTATTTATTTAAATTCTTTATCTTTTTGTTTTTTTAGGGTTAACTGTGTTTGCCTTCGAACCGATAATGCACTCACCCCTTTCTGTTTATTCTTCCTTTTCCAATTTTCAGGGTTTGTCGACTGCCAAAGCTCAAATAGTCGGTAACCCTAAAACCCTTATTTATTTTTATTATTACTTATGCCAAACCCTATTAGGGATCCGCTGGTTTCATTGTCCCCTTCCCCATATTGCTATTGTTATTGCTTTATATTAAACTGCGTGGTTAGTAATTTAGGGAGTGTAACCTTGAACTGAATTAGCCTCATTAATTACAAGATAATTTACTCGAATTAATCACGTGATTGTTGCATCCACGCACACTTTTGGGGTAACCCCTCTGTTGCCTTGTTGCCTGTTGCCTGTTGCCTGTTGCCTTGTGTATATTTTGCAGAATAGCCAGTCCCTCGAATACAAGGATACCTTAGCCAGTTGCCTCGATTAAGATCATGGTCCCTAATGATGCTGCCTTCGATATGCATGATCTCGACCCTCGGAAGTTGCCTACGGAAAAGGCTAAGGTATCCTCTAGCTGCCTACGAAAAAGGCTATTCTGGTCCTTCCCTCAGACTACCTGCCTCTCTATGGCATGGGTCAGTCTTATGGCGAACGACACTACGACGACCCTTTAGCCTCCAAATGAAAGGCTTCCTGCCCTCTTATGGCAAGGATAGACCCTTTCACCCTGAAAGGCTAAAAGAACAGATTCTCAAAATTATAAGGTAAATTGCCCTTAATTGCTTTGCCTTGCTCTAAAACATTTTCAATATTCTTTCTCATAATTCTTCAATATGGCTACGCTCATTTACGAGCTAAAGTCCGTATCCACATCTTCTACATTTCTGAAACAAAAAGAGCAAAGCAAATTAAGAGCCCATGGAAAACCATGGATGCAAAGGGTGCCTTTTAAACCTTCCCTTTGCATAATTTACCCCCCGAACTCAAAATCTTTTTAAAAGGTATTTTCCTGTTCTTTTAGCCTTTCCGATATTTGGATAAAATAAATGTCGGTGGCGACTCTTGCTATCCGCATATTTTCAAATAAAGTCAGTTCACCGTATTACAGAACTGGCGACTCTGCTGGGGATAAAATTCGATAAAAAGAGGGGTTACCTTAAAAGTTTAGGATTCACTTTAAAATGTTTTCTATTGTTTGTTTTGCTTGTTTTAATTTTCAAGGCTGTTTTGGGAATTCTGATATGTGAAAGATCCTACACCCGGATCTAGTGTACCTTAAGTATGTGGCATGAGACCAGGGAAGCTGTACGACATGTATCGTTATGGTTGAACTGGTGGCCACCGTTAGTGCGACGCTTTGGTTTGTCCTGATGGCCCTCGAATCTGATCGAGGAGACATTTGGCTACCGCGTGGTGTCATGAGCACTAATCCGCCTTTAGAACCTTAGTTGAACTTGACTTTGGCTTATAAGAAGTAGCGAGATGGCTGGCTTCGGATTCCTGACTGAAGCCGGTTGATACTCGATGCTACACTCATTGAGATTTGACTCAAGGGATGCTTTTGGCTGGCCGATTGAGTGCTATGTTGAGACAATGCCCACGAGAAAGATCAGGGATATGAGCACCATAGAACCTGGTTACGTTTTAGGACAGGTTGAACCAACTAAACGAAAGGAAGAAGGGTATATACCTATGAACTTCATGCAAGCCTACCCTTAAGGCAATTGTGTGACTTGTGTGACTTGTTTGTGTTTGCTACTAACCTTCGTTTCCCCGCAGGTTTTGTTGAAAGGACTTGTTTGTCCTTACCATCTCACACTAAGTCTAACGAATTGCATTCGCATAACATTCATGACATCATGACATCATAAACATAACATGATTTAACTAACCCTTTCAAGGATCTTAGGGATTTAGGGCGCACAATTCCAAGTACTCTTATCAAGGACTAAATTCCTATCAAGGGGCAAGAGGATTTACTTTCCTCTGGCCACATACCTTCCAATTCATAGACTCAGTACCTATCAAGGGGCAAGAGGATTTATCTTCCTCTAGCCATGTGCTTTAAAATTCAAAAGTACAAGTATCCCGAATCAGAGGCGATGACCCACTCGATATGGTGAGCTTGATTCTCAAAGAAAGACGTTCAAAGACAAAGTTCAGATTTCTTCAAACGAAGATGCGACCAAATCATTTCTAATGTTGCTAACTAAATTCCCAAGGATCCTTGAAAACATTTCATTTGCATTCATAACATCGCATAACAGGTTTCCTATGATGGGTTTCTCATCCTTCCTCGCTGTTTATTTCAGCATCATAAATCTCGAACAATCAGTTAAGGATCTCCAAGCTCAAAACACTGAGTTCTAAGCCTTGATTCTGAATTTGTCCAAGGGGCAAGATGAGCTGAAATCTCTTCTGACTAAGAAGGAAAAGAAGACCAAGAAACCTAAAGGTGTTCTCAATCTGGGAAGAAGGTTCAAAGGCCCTCTCAAAAAGGTTGAAGAAGCTGAAACTCCCAAAGAGGGTAAGAAGACTCGAGTGAAAAAGCTTAGACCGATCTTGCAACTCAGGAATGCTGAAACCTCTGAAGACAGTGGTGAGGATGAGCAAGATGATGATAGTATCAAAACCGATGCAAAAAGTAACCACGAGTCTGCCAAACTCTCTGAAGAAGAAGAGGACTATTACCATGAGGACGAACTTCCCGATGACAAATACAAGATGTTAGAAGAGCGTCTGAGAAGCGTGGAAATTCAGAAGATACCTGGGCTGGATTTTGAAGAGCTTGGACTTGTTCCTGGGGTCGTTATTCCTCCAAAATTCAAAACTCCCGCCTTTTCTAAGTATGATGGAGTCTCTTGTCCTAAACTACACTTGAGGTCTTATGTAAGGAAGATTCAGCCTCACACTGCTGATAAGAGGCTCTGGATCCATTTCTTTCAGGAAAGCTTATCTGGAACTCAACTCGAATGGTACTATCAATTAGAAAGTGCTAACATCAGTACCTGGGAGGATTTGATGGGTGCCTTCTACCAACAATATCGATACAATTCCGACCTCGCACCAACTCGCATGCAACTACAAAGCATGTCTATGGGCTCTAATGAAAGTTTCAAAGAATATGCTCAAAAATGGAGAGATCTAGCTGGAAGAGTCAAACCTTCCTTGACTGATAGAGAGCTGGTAGATATGTTTATGAATACATTGACTGGCCCTTTCTATAGTCATTTGCTGGGGAGTTCGTCATCTGGGTTCACTGAGCTTATACTGACTGGGGAACGTGTCGAGAATGGCATCCGAAGTGGTAAGATTCAAGTGGCTACATCCTCAAGTACTACAAGGAAGCATTTCAATGGGAGGTCAGATTCCTATGCTGTGTATGGGCAGAAAAGCGTAAAACCTGATCAATCTATTGGGGCAGTTCTGAGCTCCACACCGGCGCCTCAACAAGGTCGTCAAAACAAACAAGATACACCCAGACGTCAATTCACAAAGACCAATATGTCGCTAGCTCAAGCCTTACAACATCTGCTAAAGGCAAACTTGATCACCCTTAGGGATCCTCCTAAGAATCCTAACACCTCTGCTCCTAGTTATAAGCCCAATGCGAGGTGCGCATATCATTCTAATAGTCCTGGACATGACACAGAGAATTGTTGGTCTTTGAAGAACAAGATCCAAGATATGATTGACGCTGGCGAAATTGAGTTCGACACCCCTGCAACTCCTAATGTGATCACTGCTCCCATTCCTAATCACAACACGATTGCTAATGCTATGGATGGCTAGAAGGATGAACTTTTTAGATCATTAGATTTACTTTCATTTGCAATTTCTATTCTGATTGTTTAAACATTCGACTTATGATAGACATTATCTAGTTTAATAATTATCATCAGTGCATTGCATATGTTTGTCTTGAATACATTATTTCGTTATCACTCATTTTAAATTGCGTATTTACTTTGCATATGTTTTGTGTTTATTCAACTCTTGCTAAAGTTGTATACCTTTTGAGGGAGGATGACGAAAATGATACCGCAACCTCATACAGTATGCTTTGAACAGACTATGCTGACGATGTACAGGCATTGTTTCAATTCCTAAACAGTGGAGATATAAGGATGATAATCCCTCGTCAACCCTTTTGAGCCTAAGAAGTAGAAGTTTCTTCCTTGTACTAATTAAAACCCTTGATCATAACCTGGGGCAGGGTAGTTCTTAGTTAATTTGGCTGTGCATTCTATTTCAAGAGAATCATTCCGTACACCTTCCAACAAAGGTTTCAAACACAAGCGTTCATCCGCACACATCAAAGAAGTGTTGGAGATGTCAATCAAAAGACAATGATGGTTCATCAATCATCAAACAAGGCAGTCAATATCTTTCAAAAGAAGAAAAAATGAAAAAACATATATACGAAGAAAAGCCTGCTAAGTCAAAAAATCAAAGGATGACTTAGGCAAAAAATCAAGGCATCCCGCTGACTGTAAGCTCAAAATAGACAGTTCAGGCAAAAGTTAGGGATATCAAAAAGATGAAAACAGAGAAGTCAATAAATTCCTGAACAACACAATGTTGTGACTACCAAAAGGAAGAAGTGACTGCCATCTCAAAAGTTCTCTTTGTTTACGAACCATCAACATTATCAAAGGCGCAAATCCAGAAATCTCTTGGAACCCGAATGCATAAGTTGAATTAACTGAGTTTAGGACTGAAGATCATCACGAAGAGGGGTGGGTATAAATAAACTTTGAGCCTTTATCCTTTGCTTCTTAAACTGTGAACCAAGCCACATTACAACCCTTGAAAGTCCTAATTGAAGCATGGTTAGTTCAAAAGCATACTGTCACCAAAAGGGTATCCTGACTCCTTAAGGTTTACCATAAATGCCGAGTTGATGTCACATTTTTACAAACGGCACATTGTTATAAATATCGTGTTCCTACAAATGTCGTGTTTTTACATCTCCTGCTTTAATGTTTTTCAAAAACTCAAGACAAACGTATGCATTGCATCTCATGAATTCATTATTAAACATATTCTGCTACATAATTTCAAATGTTAGCATCAGAAAGAACTTGTAACAGGGTACAACTAATGACTGAAAGTTATCCCGACAGACAAGATTACTCCAAGAAGCAGTGTCTCCTATGTATACAAGGGGCATGGCACGTTTGCCCAATCGATATGGGGCAACCAAGTCAAGATTTTGAGAATCTCTCAAGGATGCCAAAACAATCAGGGGCATGCACCCGAGTAGATATGGAGCTACTTCTCAACCAACATAGGACATTGTCATGGGCCTATGATTACTAGGGGCATGTCGCCCATAGTGCACATCTCATAAAGTCCTCGCGAGGCGAATCTTTCCAAAACTTCCTACTAACTGGGGCAAATCTATGCAAGTCCAGTTCAACATCTTGATCAATACTCAGTGGCGTGTCCTGAATCGAGTAGTAAGTTACTATGATACTCGGGGCAACTTTCAAGACACCCACATCTCCCTACAGAGCCAGGTTCATAAGATCATATCCCCACAAAGTAATCATTAAGAAGATGTCTTCAAAAGTTCCCGTCCCGACACAGATATGGATCCCCAACAGAGTTTACATCTTCAACACTGTCGTTTCTCCAACACTTTGCTCTTCGCCAACATGGTTTATTAATGTCTTTATTCCCAATCAGGGTACATCAAGTTACTGATCATCCCCAAGCAAGAATCATAAATCCCCAACTGTACTTCTTCAAGACAAAATCAAACGACAAAATCACAATGATACAGAGATTTATTTTCTCAAGATACTCCAAATAGCATAAATCACTTTCATACATCATGTGTCATAGTAAATTCATACATAACATACATACGCCTCATTGCCTATGCATAACACTTTCATTCATAAATATTACAATACATGCATCACAACATTGCATAAAACTAATGTTCCTTTTTCAGCCTACTTCTACAATCAAATAAACATTGTCTTCTAGATATAGTGCAGAGATAATCAAATCAAAGATTTAATTCTGACGCTCATTCAAGATGGAGATTTAGTTCTGATACTTAATTTTGGATATCTTCCAAAGATAGCTCAGAGATAATCAACACATATATCTAAATTCTGACACTTAATTTTGGATATCTTCTAGAGATAGTTCAGAAATGATCAAGACGAAGATTTAATTTTGACACTTAATTTTGGGTATCCTCCAAAGATAGTTCAGAGATAATCAAGACAAAGATTTAATTCTGATACTTAACAATTCAGAGATAATCAAGATAGTTATTTAATTCTGACACTTAATTTTGGGTATCCTCCAAAGATGGTTCAGAGATAATCAAGATAGAGATTTAATTCTGATACTTAACAGTTCAGAGATAATCAAGATAATTATTTAATTCTGACGCTTAATTTTGGGTATCCTCCAAAGATAGTTCAGAGATAAACAAGATAGAGATTTTAATTGTGACAATTATTTTGAAAATAGTTCAGAGATAATCAAGACGACGATTTAGTTCTGATACTTAGTTTCGAGCATCCTCCATAAATAGTTCAAAAGACTTAGATCTAATTCAGTTACTACGAACGGTGCTGACATGATCAATCTCCAATAAATTTTCTCTCAACACCTGGATGGCATCTTCAAGCCCATCTCCGACAAAGGTCCCTACTTCAGCAAGGGCAAATTTCTTGGTATTCTAGTGTTCAATCATCTTCCACCTTCAGATACCGACTGGCATACAAACCACTCTACATCTTCAGGTTTAAGATAATTGAACAGGGGCAGCTGTCATACCCCAAAATTTGCCCATACATTCTCTCCTATTCAAATTCAAATCAAGATACAAAGCTCCAAGACACACTCTCCTAAACAAGGCTCAGAAACTAGGGTTTGGTTTGCTCAAAGGAAAATCAATGAATCAATGGCTCCAAGACCTCCTATATGGCTCAATATATCTCACATTATCTCTATGGCAAGTATTAAGTCTCAACTCAAAGGATTGGTCACTCAAATGTTCAGAAAGTCAACAGTCGACTAGGTTAACCTAAAAGTCAACTGTGGTCAAAGAAAAGTCAAAACTCCTGATTTTTTGTCAAGATCCTCATATTGAAGTATCATTCACCATTTGATCAAGAATTGATCATGTTTCATCAAGGAAAGATCAAAAATCAACAAATCAAAAAGTTTCTAAATTAGGGTTTTGTATAAGAAAAGTCAACTGAACTTTGACCAGTCATAACTCTCACATGGAACATCCAAAATTTTCCATCCAAAGCTCATTTTGAAGGAAATTTGATTCTCTACAAAATTGTGTCTCACATGCCAAGTCTAAAAATGCTTCATTTGAGAGATATGGACCAAAACATTATAGGTCCTTTTCAAAAGTCAACAAAAAGACACTTTTTTCAAAAGGACATAAAATGAGAATGGAAAATGATTTTGATATGAGACCAAAGACACTGGTTAGGGGACTCTCTAAAGTTTCTAAAAAGTCCTAGAACACCTCCATATCCCAAAAATTGAGAGAGATAGACCTTGTCAAAGTTGGACTTTTTGGAAAGAAAAATGTGAAGGAACTTGGAAATTTTTGCAAATAGGCCCAAGTTATTTTGGTTCAATCTTGATCCCCAAGCATCCAAAGGCCCAAGATCTCTTTCCCACGAAATTACATGATTTATTTGATTTATTATGAATTTTTAATTCATTTAAAAATGATTAAAATCAAATAAAACCAAATATTTTATAAAAGATGTGATTTGGATCTATTTTAATCAGCAAATATATTCCAAAATCAATCCAATTTCGTGCAAAAGAGAATTGAAAAAGATTGAATCAATATTGGCCAATTTTAGAAAGTTTCATAACTTATTTCCAATCAAATTTTTCTAATATGCAAATCAAAGATTCATGGAGATTCTTTTCAGTTTAGTTAACCTATTCTACTCTCCTATATATACATAACAAGATCAGAGGGCAAGGGTTACGAATTTGCAGCCATAGCACACCAAACCCGAGTTCAAAATCCTTCAAAAAACTCAAACTTCAATACTGAGATTCAAGCCGATTCAGGTGTTACAAGCGATCTCAATTCACTCCTTGATCATCACTGAAAGGTTCCCAACTATTTTCGAGTCACAAATCATCAAGAATCAAGCACTGTAAGTCATTCTTGGCCGTTTCTTAAATTGACTCGATCCTATGTGTTCATGCATCCATTCTTAAATCTAATTGCATATTCATGTTTAGAATGGTTTGTTCATCGTTTCTGGATGATTTGGCGCGTTATTATGTTGTTACGGGCATGATGCCATATTAGGGCATAAAGCTCCAATTTGGGGTTTTTGTATACAAGCAAAATCAGCTTTAATCAGGTCCATGACTGGATTCGCAAGGCTTAAACGGTTCGTTCCATGTATGTGCGAAAAAATTTCTTGTCGTTTTAGTCCTGATCGCTATTTTCCACAGGTGTTAAAAGCGAAGCTTTTATAGCGCGTATGGAATAAGCGGTGTAAAAACGCTAGTTGCAGAAGTTAGATGAAGAAGATGATCACGTGGAGGCGTCCTATTGGCCAGTATATGGCGCGCGTTTTAATTTGAAACAAGGAGATCCCATGCTTTAAGACGCACAGCAGCATGGTGCTCCCTCATCATCATAGCCGTCCGTCTGATTCACTAATGGATCCAACGCTGCCAGGCCTGAAGGCGCATCATACACTTCCCACGCTTGCCACACACGATCAAGATGAGTATTTTCCAATTTTTTTTATTATTAATTGCATAACTCTATTATAATTATTTATATATATGTTTATATATCTTTAAATTTTTTTTTATATAACAATAATATATGTCCTCTTACCCTAAAAATCTCTTTTATATAATAATTTTATTTATTTATTTATTTATTTTATTTCTTATATTATATTTATATTATTTATTTTATATTAACTATATTTATTTATTTAAATCATTTTAATTAGATTATTTATTTTAGTATTTTCAATAATCCATATATATTTAATTTAAATTCATAAAAATTCATAAAAATTATTTTTACTCTCGATTTAATTTTTTGATCCCGATTTAATTAATTAGGTCGCAAGACCAATAATTAATTAAATCGTTTGCATTTTTTATTTAAATTCGTACCCTAATCAGGGTTTACGAAGATCATGCCCTACACTGAATGTTTTATTTCTTTGCCTTGCCTTTTCAGGGTTACCTTTCAACGCTCTCCGACTACGCATTCGACCCTTCACAAAGCTAAGTATCCTCTTTAATTAAAAGTATATTTTGTTTCCTTTTAATTTTAGGGTTTGCCCTTAACCTTTCTTGAACTGTGTATACGTTCACTTTTTTGTTTCTGCCTTTGCCTTCCTTTTTCAGGGTTTACCTCCGAGGCAACCTCCGACCGCCAACCCTATCAGATCAAATGCAAAGCTAAGTGCTTTTTATTTATTTATTTAAATTCTTTATCTTTTTGTTTTTTTTAGGGTTAACTGTGTTTGCCTTCGAACCGATAATGCACTCACCCCTTTCTGTTTATTCTTCCTTTTCCAATTTTCAGGGTTTGTCGACTGCCAAAGCTCAAATAGTCGGTAACCCTAAAACCCTTATTTATTTTTATTATTACTTATGCCAAACCCTATTAGGGATCCGCTGGTTTCATTGTCCCCTTCCCCATATTGCTATTGTTATTGCTTTATATTAAATTGCGTGGTTAGTAATTTAGGGAGTGTAACCTTGAACTGAATTAGCCTCATTAATTACAAGATAATTTACTCGAATTAATCATGTGATTGTTGCATCCACGCACACTTTTGGGGTAACCCCTCTGTTGCCTTGTTGCCTGTTGCCTGTTGCCTGTTGCCTGTTGCCTTGTGTATATTTTGCAGAATAGCCAGTCCCTCGAATACAAGGATACCTTAGCCAGTTGCCTCGATTAAGATCACGGTCCCTAATGATGCTGCCTTCGATATGCATGATCTCGACCCTCGGAAGTTGCCTACGAAAAAGGCTAAGGTATCCTCTGGCTGCCTACGAAAAAGGCTATTCTGGTCCTTCCCTCAGACTACCTGCCTCTCTATGGCATGGGTCAGTCTTATGGAGAACGACACTACGACGACCCTTTAGCCTCCAAATGAAAGGCTTCCTGCCCTCTTATGGCAAGGATAGACCATTTCACCCTGAAAGGCTAAAAGAACAGATTTTCAAAATTATAAAATTGCCCTTAATTGCTTTGCCTTGCTCTAAAACATTTTCAATATTCTTTCTCATAATTCTTCAATATGGCTACGCTCATTTACGAGCTAAAGTCTGTATCCACTTCTTCTACATTTCTGAAACAAAAAGAGCAAAGCAAATTAAGAGCCCATGGAAAACCATGGATGCAAAGGATGCCTTTTAAACCTTCCCTTTGCATAATTTACCCCCCGAACTCAAAATCTTTTTAAAAGGTATTTTCCTGTTCTTTTAGCCTTTCCGATATTTGGATAAAATAAAAGTCGGTGGCGACTCTTGTTATCCGCACATTTTCAAATAATGTCAGTTCACCGTATTACACCGCAATATACTCGGCCTCACAAGATGAGAGTGCTACCACCGGTTCCTTTTTCGAACACCAAGAGATTGGGGTTCTACCTAGCATAAAGATGTATCCAGCCGTTGACTTTCTATCATCCTTATCACCACACCAATTGGAATCGGTGAAACCAAGTAAATCACACTTTCGGCCCGTATCCGATGCCGGAAAGAGAATTCCACAACCAAGAGTCCCTTTAATGTATCTAAGGATCCTCTTGACAGCTGCCATATGAGATACCTTTGGTCTCTCCATGAATCTACTCGCAATACCGACACTAAATGCCAAGTCCGGTCGCGTATTGCACAAGTACCGCAATGATCCAATCAATCTTCGATATTGAGTTGGATCAACATCTTGCTCATCCTCACTCTTGGACAGCTGTAGCCTTGCCTCACATGGTGTAATGGCAACATTACAATGTTCCATTTCACACCTCTTCAAGATCTCAAGTGCATACCTCCTTTGGTGCATGAGCAGTCCCGTTTTTGACCTTTGGAACTCTATGCCAAGGAAGTATTTCATGATTCCAAGGTCCGTCATCTCAAACTCACTCATGAGTTCCTTCTTGAACCTTGAAATACTCTCCTCACAGCTGCCGGTAATCAAGAGATCGTCCACATATAGGCAAAGAATTATCACTCCATCCTTAGCATTCGATCTCACATATATACCATGTTCAGACACACACCGCTTGAAATCAATGTCAACAAGGAAGCCATCTATGCGTTTGTTCCAAGCTCTTGGAGCTTGTTTCAAACCATACAAGGCTTTATGCAACTTGTAGTATCTCATCTCTTGATTCTTTACCACAAAACCGGGGGGCTGTCCAACATAAACCTCCTCATCAAGTGGACCGTTCAAAAACGCAGATTTGACATCCATTTGATAAACGCTCCAATTGTTGTTGTTTGCAATACCAACAACCAATCAGATGGTCTCAAGCCTAGCCACAGGAGCAAACACCTCCTCAAAATCTATTCCCTCACGTTGCAAAAACCCTTTCGCTACTAATCGAGCCTTATACTTGATTATCTCGCCCTTCAGATTTGCTTTCACTTTATAGACCCAACGGACACCAATTGGCTTTTTACCATGAGGTAGATCAACTAACTCCCAAGTACCATTTTTCTCGATTGATTCCAGCTCCTCTTTCATTGCACAAATCCATTTTGGATCCCTTAGAGCCTCCTCCGTATTCACCGGTTCGGATTCGGCCATAAGCGCAAAATGAACGAAATCACCTTCATTATTAACTTCTTTATCTTGGAATCTCTCGCATTCTTGGAGTCTAGAAGGCAACACCCTTTGCCTTGTTGAT
This sequence comes from Vicia villosa, assembly GCF_029867415.1. NCBI lineage: Eukaryota > Viridiplantae > Streptophyta > Magnoliopsida > Fabales > Fabaceae > Vicia > Vicia villosa. The sequence continues at coordinate 189,064,665 of NC_081182.1, read as the reverse complement.
CTTTTGCGGTGTTCTTCAGTTTGAACATTATTCGGAGGCTGCGGAACTGTTTCGGGACTGACTGGATCATCAAAAAATACAGCAGTTGGAGTTCTGTTCTGCTCGTAACCGGTTACGCCTGTATGTACTGGCTGGTCGTAACCGGTTACGCTGTTCTCTGCAGAATTCTTGTTCTGTTTTTCCTGTTTGTAACCGGTTACGCCAGTTTGTACTGGCTGGCCGTAACCGGTTACGCTGAGACTGCTGCTGTTATTTTCTTCAAAAATAACATCTCGACTAATTTGAATCTTCTGATTTCTCGCATCGAACAGTTTGTAACCGCCTGTAGAGTGATATCCAACGAATATCATTTCTTCTCCCTTGTCGTCCAACTTCTTTCTCAATTGTCCCGGCACATGTCTATAAGCCACCGAACCGAATACACGCAAATGACTTAGATTCGGTTTGAATCCACACCAAGCCTCTTCCGGTGTAAGCTTCTCAAGCTTCTTTGTAGGACAACGATTCAATAAGTATGTGGCTGTAGAGACCGCTTCTCCCCATAGTTCCTTCGGTAGATTTTTACCGCTTAACATGTTTCGAACCATGTTCATAATCGAGCGATTTTCCCTCTCGGCAATACCATTTTGCTGCGGCGTATAGGGTGGTATAACCTCACGCACTATACCCTCATCATCACAATACTTCCCAAACGCAACCGAGGTATACTCACCTCCACCATCCGTTTTGAGAATTTTCAACTTGCGACCGCATTGCCTCTCCGCCATGGACTTAAACCTCTTGAATACATCAAACACCTCATCCTTTCTCTTGATGACGTAAGTCCACATCTTTCTACTAAAATCGTCAATGAACGTGACAAAATATCGATTGCCACCAAATGTGTCCACTTGCATAGGTCCACAAACATCGGAATACACCACCTCAAGGTGTGCATTGGTCCTATGACCCGCATCCTTGCTAAAACTTCCTTTGTGTTGCTTTCCTTTCACACATTCTTCACACAACTCAGCTGGAACGTTAATGTGTGGCAGCCCGGTAACCATACCTTCTTGTTGCAACGCTTTGAGATCACGAAAATTCAAGTGACCGAGACGATAATGCCATAACCACTCCTCTCTACTTGCAGCTGTAGCTAAGCACCTATGCTCCAATACCTTCAGCTCAACTTTGAAAGTCCTATTGGTAGCCATGGGAGCCTTTAGGATCAACACGCCACTAGCATCAACAACCCGCAAGATCTTATCTTCCAACCGTATGTTGTAACCTTTTTCGAGCAATTGACCAATACTCAAAAGATTACACTTAATACCTGGAATATATAGTACATCCTTGATCATAGAATGTCCACCATCCTTTTTCTCGATCAACACATCACCGACACCTTCGGCCATGAGAGTGGAATCGTCCGCAAACTTCACTTTGTTTTTCGCCACTTGATTGATTTGCACAAACCAATCTCTTCTTCCCGTCATATGCGTTGAACAGCCGGAGTCTAAGTACCACTCCTCTTTGCCTTGAGTTCCATCACGAACCGAAATCATCACATTTTGTTCCGAACTCAAAACTGTCGCTTTTTCTGCACTACTGCAGCTGCTGTCCCGTGACTTGCAGCTGCTGTCCAGCACCTCTGTCATGCCGTCGCACTCATCGGTAATCATCATTAAGAGTGTGGCTTCATCATCCACCTCTTGCCTAGCAACCTTGGCTTCACCCCCTTTAGTTTCAGGCTGTTTAGCACCGCACTTTGCTTGAAAATGCCCAAGTTTCTTACATTTCCAGCATTGTATTTTGCTCATGTCTCTTGGTTTTCCACCTCTCGCGTTGCTTCGATCACCATAACCATTTGAGTTGCTGCTCTCACCCTTTTGTCCCTTCGAATGTTTAGATTCACCATCGCCTTGCTTCCCTTTCGAAGGCCATTTCCCTTTCGAACCTTTACTCCTTTCATTGAAACGAGCTTGCAAAGCTAACTCCGCCTTTGCCTTATCGCTTCCTCTCTCGTCCATTCTTTGTTCATGTGCTTCTAGGGAACTTTGAAGCTCATCCTTGCTTAGCGACGTAAGGTCCTTCGACTCTTCAATAGCAACCACAATGTTGTCGAATCTTGACGTCAACGAACGTAAGATTTTTGACACAACATTCTGCTATAAGATAGTTTCCCCACACGACTTGATTTGATTCACTAAGCGCGTAATGCGCGTCACATAATCGTTGATCGTTTCCTTCTCTTCCATTTGCGTTAACTCGAATTGCCTCTTGTGAGTTTGTAACCTCACAACCTTCGCCTTCGCAGCCCCAGCATATGCTTTCTCAAGAATTAACCAAGCTTGCTTCGCAGACTCGCAATCACCGACCTTTTCGAAATTCTCACCATCGATACAAGAGTGTATCAAGAAGAGAGCTTTGTAATCTTTCTTCTTCTCTTCCCTGAAAGTGGCTTGATGTGCAGCTGTAGGTTCAGCCCCAAGAGGTGTGACACCATTGTTGACGATATCGAGAACTTCTTGATATCCAAACAAAACCTTCATTTGTTTAGACCACTTGTCGTAATTCTTCGAATCAAGAATCGGTAAATTGGATGGGATTCGATCATTGGTACTCATTGTTGCAGCGGAATCGGATTAGAACCAGTGCTCTGATACCAAATGTTGGAACATACAAATCAAATTAAGGTTTCTTTAATGGAGAAAATGATGGATTGAAGAAGATGAAGATTAGAGAATGAAAAGAAACATAAGAGAGAGAGAGTAATTGAGGGTGAGATGGTGAATTGGCATTAACCACAAAATAGGAGTAGTGAGCTCCTTATATAGTACATGTTACAAAACAATTGGAATGAATTAAAACACCCAAAAACAAAACAGAAAAACAGTCGGGCTTCAGTGTAACCGGTTACGGCAAACAGCGTAACCGGTTACGCAAACGCAACACCTACAGTGACTCTGTTTTACGGGTTCGTAACCAGTTACGGTAACAGGCGTAACCGGTTACGCCAACTGAAGTGCTAAAACCAGTAGTTTCAACAATTTTGAATGTTGATGGAAGTAGACTCGGTAATCCCCGTGTCTCGAGTTTTGGTGGATTGATTTGAAACACTAATGGTGCTTGGATTTACGGTTTTGCGAGTAATATTGACTATTCTAACATCCTTCATGCTGTGTTGATAGCGCTATATCATGGATTGCGGGAGGCCGAGGAACTTGGCATTAAAAACCATGTATTATTCTGACTCCAATTTTACTATCAAGTTTATCTCAGAGTCTATTAATATTTGACATCATTGTGCCACAATTCTTCATAATATCAAAGAGTTTCTCCTTAGAGAAGGACGAGTTCAACTATTTCATACCCTTAAGGAGGAAAATACTTGTGCTTACTATCTAACAAAACATAAGATTTGTGATAATGTCGAATCTTTTACGGAGTCCCCCATTAAAATTATTATTTATTTTTAGACAATTTTATTTATTTTTTTCTTTTCCTTTTTTCACTTGTAAAAAAAAACTTATATTTTACAATCAGGCAAAAAAAAAAAAGAAATTATATGGAGACAACTAACAATAGTCATTCTCTTCACATCGATTTAATTATCCATTTCTTCTATACGTTGTTGCTTGAACCTTTTTTTTATTTGGGATACGATTTAACATCAAACTTTCTATCTGACAATGATCAAGAGTTTTCAACATCTTTTTAACATCATTCTTTTTTTTTCAAACTTGAGTTGTAATCCTTGTTTGAAAGTAGTTACTTGATTCAAATATTGGTTACAGTTTGTTAAGTAACTTTTTGTGCAAGTAATGAATATAATTCAAGTTTGTTGAGCCTCTTATGTGGATATTCACTTTAATAATTTAATATAATTGATTTCATTTTTTTCTCTCTCTCTTTGATCATTCTAACTTGTGAATTATTACGAAGCACATACACCTCTAGAATTTGGCGTGTATGACACATGTACAACAAGTGTCAAAAAAGTCAAACAATTGTTGAAAAAGTCAAACAAGTGCCTCTTAAAAGTTGATTTTTTACTTTGTTTCGACACTCATTTAATCAATGTTCGACACTCGTATGACACACATACCTAAATGTAGACAACTTAAACAAGTGTTTCAGACAACAAATTATTATTTTAAATTACTTTAACACACATTTACACATTTTTTGGACAAATCTAAAAAGGTTAAACATATAGTAAAACAATCTTATTTGTAAAAAATTAAAGACATTAATATTGATTAGAATATTTTTAACTATTTTAATAATATACGAATAAATGAAGCTCAAATGTTATCTTATATGTAGCGATGTTAATATACATTATCGGTGTCGGAATGTCGTATCGTGTCGTAGTGAGTGTCTGTGTCATTCATAGGCGAATTATATTAAGCTGTGAAGACTCATATGTTGTCACACATTAATAAGTATTTTCCTAATAATGTTATTAATAGTATTACAAATAGAATGTCGACATATTGTAACTTTTTATTAACCTCTCCACCACTCTCTCAATGAAACAAGTTGCACACTCATCACACAAAATCAAAACTCAAACACCAACCTTAAGTGTGAGCAACATTTAGAGTTTTTGTATTTTCTATTACCATGATGTTCTTATAATCAAACAATCTAGAAGCTACTTTATAAACCATCATGATTAATGTTGACATCAAAAGCCAGGTAAATTATTCAACTCTCTAGTCTCTAATTTTCTATTGTACATGAATTTTTCTTCAGGTATAATGCTATTATTATTATTATTCTCTTTTCCCTATCATGTTATTATTTTTCAATATAGATAAAGTTTTTTCCTTTATGCTAAATTCTGTAATATCAACATGAAAAAATTCATAAAAGTTCAAGAAATCATAAAAAGTTGGTAAAAATGCAACCTTTACATCCTGAATAACTGCTTCAAGGTGTTGGTTCCCATTTTTCTCAATAATAACTCACACATCAACCACCCTAATGTGCATTTTCCAGACTTGATTTCCTTTTACCAAATCTTTAATCAAAATGGGAGGTCTTGACATATTTTCTGCTATAGATGGGAAGTATAACATAACAGAGATAAAAGAAAGATTTTCAGAGCATAGAATGAGAGAAAAATAGCATTTCAGATCAGATGAAATAAAAAATAATGAACATTTCAAACATAAAACATAAGAAACATTGACCTTCAGAAGAAAAAAATAGATTTGGGGAAAGAATGCGACGGTCTCTCTCAAGTCATTCGCAGACAACGGCGGCAAGCAAGAGAACATGTTGTTTGGAGAAAGAAGAAATATGAAAACGATAAGGACTGCTACCGATTCATACCTGAGGAAGGACTGCTACCGATTTCTGGTAACGTTTGATGAAGGCCTTGTTCAAGGTTCTCCTTACGGTAAACAGAGAGGAGCAGTGTATGCTATGCTTTGGCTTTCTCCCTTTTGCAAAATCTGAAGTGACCTTTGCAGAGGAGTGGGGTCTCAACACTCTGGGAGGGAAACGACTTTTCCACTATAATCCAAATGTTAGTACATAACTTTTTTTGAATTGACCAATGAGAAGAATACAATTGGCATAGTTGAATATTTCTTTTGTTAATTACATAGATAGCCTTTTTGCAGTGTAATTTTTTTAGATAGAAGGGTAAAATAGGAAGTTTGGGTAACATTATAATAATGGGTAGATAGTAGATATCAATTGTAATCAAGTTTAATATTTTATCCAAATTTCAATTAACATAATTTTTGGGACTTTGAATTTGAAGACGAAGGTGGTATATCATATTAAAATATGTGGAAAAAAATAAATCATTAAAATAGAAGATTATCATCTTTAGTGATTCTAGTATTATTCCCTTAATTGGACACCCTTAACCGTTAGAATTTGTTAATGATAAATATTTAAATTTAAATTAATGAATGTCAAAACTTCTCTTTTAAAAATGTGCATATTCAATTAAGTCTTTAAGATATGTACTACTCATTTTGATTTTTAAATAAATAAAGGATAATATTAACATGTATCTTACATGTTAAAAAATTTAAAAATGAAAAATTTGTATTGAAAAAATAAAAATAAATTATTAAATTTTAATTTAAAAAATGCATAATTTTAAAATTTTTATATATTTAATTATTACCTTATATTCTTATATTATGTGTTAGTTATTGAGTTAAAAGGTAGTGCACTGACAGTGTAAAATAACTTTACACTGTCATCCAATAGAAAATCATAAAGGTGCCATGTCATTAAGTTTTTTTGAAATAAAAAAATGGTTTAATTGGATACATGGGTGGTGATTGGTTGACAGTGTAAAAATATTTTACACTGTCAGTGCATCACCCCTTTTCTCTTAGTTATTACCCTTAAATTGAAAACACATATAAAATTATATTACGCAAGTTAATGTGTGGCACCTATATAAATTAATAATCCAATGATTTTTAAGAAATAATAATTGTAAAAAAAATTCAATTTCCTCCATTACATATGTGACGGTGTTTTATTGAAAGGTAACAACTCAGTCTTTCTAAAATATTTTTCACTTTCTTTCACTTTATTTTAGCCGCAACGCTTTAAGAAAGTCCTTTTTATTTTGTAAGTAATTTCTTTCTTGGTTGAATAATTTTTTCTTAAGGAATCATTTGTTTAGGTTCAAATCTAAAACCTTTAAAAGCATTGGTTTTGGGGTTTTAGTTTCTAAGTTGCCGGTTCGGTTTGTAAGCTTAACCCAGTCAAAATCTTACTTCGATTCGAGATCAACCCAGTTTAAAACCTCAATTCGGTTTGTGAGTAAGTCCGGTTTAAAAGCTCTCTTTAGTTCTAGATAAGCCAGGTTCAAATCTTACTGTGGTTCGTGGTCAGCCTGGTCAAAACCTCGATTCGATTCGTGGTCAGTATTGACTTTCTTAATCTCACTTTGCGCGTTACAAATAAGAATAATTTAGTAATAATTAAAAAAATAAAACCTTGAAATAGAATCAAACATTCATATGATCCAATAAAGTATAATTAGTTTTATCTCAAAGACATAATCCCAATAAAGTATAATTAGTTTCATCTCAAAGACATAATCTAAAGAATTTAGCTACTCAAAGTGTAACAAAGAATTACCACGAGTTATATATAGAATACATGCAAATCCAAGGAGAAATTTGTCTCCAATAAATCCTAAGGTCTCCAAAATCACATTGAAATTCTCATGGTCGTCACTCTTTCGTATGCAAAAATCATAACCCTTCCAAAAGTTTATTTTCTCCTTTTAAAAGCTAAAACATGGGAAAAAATTACCCATCATGCACACGATGCTCCAGATCGTGCACACGATGCCCTGCCAACTCATAATCACGCACGCGATGCATCCCACGACTTCCACACAATTTTTCTAGCAGAAGATTTGCTTTTTCTTGAAACTTTTGTACTTTTTCATCTCTTTGCCTTTACTCTTCACATGATCAGATCTTGGCCATTTCTTCTCAAATTTTATCTAAATTAACTCAAAAATACTTCAAATAAATAACAAAATCTTATAAAATTTACATAATGACAGAGTATCATCAGTCATCTTGGTTAAAACCCCGAATCGGTTTGTGAGTTTAACATAGTTAAAAGTTCACTATGGTTTGAGATAATTCCATGGGAAATCTCGATTTAGGTTGGGGACTAACCCTTTTAAACTCGTGTTTTTATGTAATATTAAATGCTTCTCTCCTCAAGTTCGTGTTTGAAAGAAAGACTAACTGTTTCTCTCCGGCGTTTGTTGTTTGGTTGAATATTAGCCTGAAACTTCATTTATTCTTGTGTAAGAGTGTGCGGGAGTTTAACCTACTAAAAATTCTTAAGCATTACTGGTTACTTTCAAGATCAAATATCGGGGACATGATTAAAGTATTCGTAAATGAACCTGTATAAATTCCTTGTGTCACTTCTCTTTCCCTTAACTTTTTATATTTCGCATTTTTTACTTTCTGTTGCTAATTTGTAAAATATTTTTTAAAATGTTTATAAACTCTGAAAATAACCACAAAAGTTTTTCAATTTTTTTTTGAATCCCAATATTTAATCCCCCCTCTTGTGTGTGGAGTCACATTTTCAACATTAAGACAATCTTGAAGCACTATGGCTAAATATATGAAAAGCTGGGAGATTTAAAAAAATGATGAGAGAAATGAAAAGTGAGGTTTTTCACGTTATCTGGTTATGAAAAATGATAAAGAATCTTTATATTTTGGAGAAAATTTAATTCTTCTAATAGAATAGTTAATCAATTATACATCTAATAATCAATTATTGAGACCCAAAATGGAAGGCTTTGCTTTGGAGGAGATAAACCTACTCTAGTGGGATACTTTGACTCTGATATGGCTGGAGACATTGATTCCAGAAAGTCTACTTTGGGCTACATGATTAAATTTGCAGGAGGAGTTGTGACTTGGCAGTCCATACTGCAAAAGTGTGTAGCAATATAAGTTGGGTTCATTTCCATTACCGAATCAATCAAAGAGTTACCATGGTTGAAGAAATTTTTGCAGGAGCTTGTTTTTGTTCAAGATAAATGCGTGTTATTTCTTGATATTCAAAGTGTTATTCATCTTGTTAAGAATCTAACTTTTCACAATAGGTCCAAACACATTGATGTGAGATATCATTGGATAAGTGATGTTTTGGATGCTAAGTTATTGGAGTTAGCTAAATTTCATACAGATGATAATGGTTTTGATATGATGACTAAAACGTTACCAAAAGGAAATTTTAAAATTTGTTGTGATATCGTCAGTTTGGCGATTTCCTCCACATAGTTGTGAAAGAGATATTTGTTGGATTTGGACTCCCTTCCTATGTGGAGAAAGGCGCAAATATGATTAGTCTATTTGTTTCAATTATTTAAGTGGAGAAGATTAATTTAGAGTTGAGATAGATATAGAGAATATTAAGATTCAAAAGGGAGAAAACAGGAGAGAAACCTATTTTTGTTTTTTTGCAACCAGTCTCACTAAATCGACGATTCCTGATTTGTTAACTGTCGAATCAAGCTCAAATTTGGAGGGAAGGTTTGCAACACATGTATCTAAATTTTGATCGTTTAGAATTTCAAAACAATGTCTAAGGTGAGAGTTATCTGCTTCGCACTGAAGCTGCAGATTTGGATGATTTTTCAGATTTTTTACTCTTATTTGTAAGTTAGTTTACTTTGTGATTTGTGGTTGTTAGCAATAGCTTTGCGAATCACTTCAAGAATCTCTTGTATTCTTATTTGGTTATAGTGGAGTTATTTCTTTAGTCTGGACGACTCCTGATTTTTTACTCTCATATTGAGGGTTTTTTCGTTAAAATATCGGTGTTCTTTTGTGCCTTTATTTGTTTGATTTATCGTCTTATATTTGTTGTTGATCCTCAAGGTTCCTACAAGTGAGGAAAATTTTATATCCGCTGCATATTGGTCAATTGTCGTGTGTTAATTTACATCACAAATGAAATGATATCTTCCTATACTTTAAAACTCATCATAATGAATTATGCTAATCTACTATGTAAATGTTTTTCCAACCATAATCGGTCTCATCCTACTAGAATGCGTAAGTGGAATGCATACAAAGGTAGTAATATGATTTTGAATGTTAATGACAGTAGACTCAGTAATTCTACTGTCTCGGGTTTCGGTGGATTGATTTGAAACGCTAATGGTGTGTGGATTTACGGTTTTGCGGGTAATATTGACTATTCTAACATCTTTCATGCTGAGTTGATAGCGTTATATCATGGATTACAGGAGGCCAAGTAAATTAGCATTAAAAACCTGATGTATTATTCGGAATCCAACCTTACTATTAAGTTTATCTCAGAGTCTATTAATATTTGATATCATTGTTCCACGATTCTTCACAACATTAAAGAGTTTCTTTTTAAGGAATGATAAGTTCAACTATTTCATACTCTTAAATAAGAGAATGTTTGTGCTGACTATCTTAAAAAAACATGAGATTTGTGATGATGTCGTGTATTAGTCTTTTACGGAGCCACCCGTTAAAATTATTACTCTTTGCTAGTTGATGTTAGTGAGAATTTATTTTTAGACAATTTTAACATCAAACTTTCTATCAGACAATGATCGAAAGTTTTCAACATCTCTTTAACATCATTCTTTTCTTTTTTTTCAAACTTGAGTTGTAATCCTTGTTTGAAAGGAGTTATTGTTAGTTACAGTTTGTTAAGTTACTTTTTGTGAAAGTAATAAATATAATTCAAGATTGTTGAGCCTCTTATGTGGATATTCACTTTAGTAATTTTATATAATTGATTTCATATTTTTTTTCTTTCTCTCTTTGATCATTCTAACTTGTGAATTATTATGAATTACTATGAAGCACGGACACCTCTAGGATTTGGCGTGTTGTGGTGTCTGATACGCGTCGGAGTCTCCCATTAAAATTACGGAGTCTCCCATTAAAATTATGATAATGTCGAATCTTTTACGGAGTCTCCCATTAAAATTATTATTCATTTTTAGACAATTTTATTTATTTTTTTCTTTTCCTTTTTTCACTTGTAAAAAAAAACTTATATTTTACAATCAGGCAAAAAAAAAAAAAGAAATTATATGGAGACAATTAACAATGGTCATTCTCTTCACATCGATTTCATTATCCATTTCTTCTATACGTTGTTGCTTGAACCTTTTTTTTATTTGGGATACGATTTAACATCAAACTTTCTATCTGACAATGATCAAGAGTTTTCAACATCTTTTTAACATCATTCTTTTTTTTTTCAAACTTGAGTTGTAATCCTTGTTTGAAAGTAGTTACTTGATTCAAATATTGGTTACAGTTTGTTAAGTAACTTTTTTGCAAGTAATGAATATAATTCAAGTTTGTTGAGCCTCTTATGTGGATATTCACTTTAATAATTTAATATAATTGATTTCATTTTTTCTCTCTCTCTCTCTCTCTCTTTGATCATTCCAACTTGTGAATTATTACGAAGCACATACACCTCTAGAATTTGGCGTGTATGACACATGTACAACAAGTGTCAGAAAAGTCAAACAATTGTTGAAAAAGTCAAACAAGTGCCTCTTAAAAGTTGATTTTTTACTTTGCTTCGACACTCTTTTAATCAATGTTCGACACTCGTATGACACTCATACCTAAATGTAGACAACTTAAACAAGTGTTTCAAACAAAAAATTATTATTTTAAATTACTTTAACACACATTTACATATTTTTTCGACAAATCTAAAAAGGTTAAACATATAGTAAAACAATCTTATTTGTAAAAAATTAAAGACATTAATATTGATTAGAATATTTTTAACTAATTTAATAATATACGAATAAATGAAGCTAAAATGTTATCTTATATGTTTATATATAGTGATGTTAATATACATTATTGATGTCGGAATGTCGTATCGTGTCGTAATCAGTATCTATTAGAACATTAGGTTTATTGGGCTTTAGTCTTTCTTCTTTCTGTATTGGGCCACGCCATATTGCTTTGCTTAGGCCCATTATGTCCAATATATATTTGTATAATGTACCTCTGGTTTGGTTAATGAGAATGAGAGGGAAACTCACACATTCAAAACTTTCCCTTTAACATTGCATCTTCTTCTTCTCAATGAGCATTTATACATTGTAATATGGTATCAGTAGAAAAACTCTCTTTCTTTTTCATTTCTTCCGCACCTTCACTCTGTTTCATCTTCTTCCTTGATTCTTTTTACATTTCCTTCACATAAACCCTCATCCATGGAATCCGGTTCCGATTCTGAGCAATCTGAAATTCACAAATCACCCAAATCAAAACCTACAGATCCAACCCTAAACCCACGCGATCCTTTCTACCTCCACCCTGGCGAGAATCCGGGCGCTACAATCGTCTCTCCACCTCTTGATGATAACAATTATCATAATTGGAGCAAGTCTATGCGTCGAGCCCTCACATCCAAGAACAAGCTTTCTTTCATCAATGGAAGAATCAAGAAACCTTCCACAACCGATGAAAACTACGAACTCTGGGAACGAGCAAATAGTATGGTGTTATCATGGATCAACAGAACCTTATCTCCTCACATCGCTCAAAGTACAATTTGCTTCGATTCAGCTTTTGACCTATGGGAGGATCTTCGTGAACGCTTCACACGAGGTAATCACTTTCGGTTCTCTGACCTTCTTCGTGAAATACATTCCATACAACAGGGAGATCGTACCCTATCTGCTTATTTCACTGCGTTGAAAATTTTATGGGATGAGTTAGAAGACCTAAGACCTACCCCTTCCTGTGTTTGCATCAATCCCTGCACCTGTGATCTTGCTAAAGCAGTTCGCAATTACAAACACATGGAATACGTTACCTGTTTCTTAAAAGGTCTGAACGACAATTACCATAACATCCGAACCCAAATCCTTCTTCTTGATCCTCTACCTACCATTAGCAGAACCTATTCTTTAATTGCTCAACAACAGATTCTCCCTTCAACTTTACCTTCTCCTACCATTCTTGCCACAACTGGTCCAAATACCAAAATCAAACCTAAAAGCACTTCTAAACCAGCCATGGTATGCACAAACTGCCATAAAACAAATCATACCATAGACAATTGCTATTTCAAACACGGCTTCCCACCGGGTTACAGAAACAACAATCCCAAAAACACCACAGAAACCAAGAACAATACACACAACAATAAAGACATTGGTATATCTAGAGAAGACTACAAACACTTAGTACAACTTCTACAACAATCTCGCAAAGATACACCACATGCAGCTCCTGACAAACCTTCTCCTGCTACAGCTCTCATTTCAGGTATTGTACAAAAAGGGAGTATTCTTAATCAACCTTCTATGTGGATTTTAGATTCTGGTGCTTCACACCATGTTTGCCCTTTTATCCATTGTTTTTCTAATATCTATACTATAGAACCTATTTCCATACATCTCCCCAATGGATCTTGTTTATCTGCTAATTTTTGTGGAACTGTTATGTTTGATAATGACTTCCAATTACATCAAGTCTTTTTTATTCCTGCATTCAAATTTAGCCTTATCTCTATATCAAAACTATGTCATACATCCAAATTCAACATCTCCTTCTTACACAACTCTTGTCATATCCAGGATGTGTGTACCAAGAAGATGATTGGCCCTGTGACACAAATGCATAATCTCTACATTTTGCACAAGACACCTATTGCACATACATCCACAAATACTGCTTCTGTTAACACCAGCCACACCAATCTCAATGATGATTTGTGGCATTTTAGATTAGGACACCCCTCTATTGAGGTCCTTCAACACATGTCTCAACAATTTCATGATATTACTTTTCATAAGAATCTCGCTTGTAATGCTTGCCATTTGGCTAAACAATGCAGATTATCTTTTACTTCAAGCAATTCTGTATCTTCTCACTGTTTTGATTTAGTCCATATGGACATATGGGGTCCTATTTCCACCCCATCATTAGATGGTTTTCAATATTTCCTTACTATTGTTGATGACTTTTCTAGATACACTTGGACCATACTTATGAATTCTAAGTCTGAAACTCGTATGCACATTAAAAATTTTATAGCTTATTGTACCAATCAGTTTAAGTGCAACATCAAAACTATTAGGACTGATAATGGAACTGAATTCCTTATGACTTCATACTATGCTTCTTTAGGTATTCTACATCAAAAGAGTTGTGTTGAGACACCACAACAAAACTCTATTGTTGAGAGAAAACATAGACATCTCTTGAATGTCACTAGAGCCCTTCTTTTCCATGGAAAATTACCTAAATGTTTTTGGTCCTATTCCCTTTGCCATGCCACATATCTCATCAATAGGCTAACCACCCCTGTTTTACAAAATAAAACCCCTTACAACATGCTTTTTAAAACTGATCCACACTTCCATAACCTTAGAACTTTTGGCTGTTTATGTTATGCTTCTACTTTATTAAGACATAGAGACAAATTAGACCCTAGAGCCACCAAATGCATTTTTTTAGGTTTTAGTTTAGGCATAAAAGGGTACCTTCTATTTGATCTCACTACTAGACAAGTCTTCACATCCAGAAACTGTATTTTTTATGAAACTATCTTCCCATATACTCCCTATGTCTCATCACACTCTCCCCACACTTCTGATCATGACAATTCCACCACCAGTTTCCTCTTTGACATAGATTACCACCTCTCAAACCCTGCTAACAACCACCAACATTCTATTACCAATGAAACCCCTCAAACCACACCTCCTTCTCTTCAATCTGCAGATAATACTAACAATACTCCTAATAATCATGATTCTGCTGGCAGTCCCACTATTGAATCTCAAAATACCAATCTCAATGATTTTCATGATTCTACTAATGTGAATACTTCTGAACATACCAATATGCATGACTCTGTTTATACTACTAGCAACAATAACAGTGCTAATACTGAATCTACTTCTACTAACATAAGAAAGTCTGCTAGAACTAAGTCTGCCCCTGCTCATCTTAAAGACTTTATTTGTAACACCACTTGTCTATATGATATTTCTAATTATGTTTCATATAATTCTGTTTCACATGCATATTTCAATTTCATCTCATCTCTGTCTGTTACTGCTGACCCTACTTCTTATAAACAAGCCAGTATACACCCCCATTGGAATAAAGCTATGAATGATGAAATACAGGCTTTAATAAATAACAAAACCTGGCAATACATGCCACTGCCCCCAGGTAAGAAAACCATTGGAAGTAAATGGGTGTATAAGACAAAATTTAACTCAGATGGCACATTAGAGAGACACAAGGCGAGGTTAGTGGCTCAAGGTTTCAAACAAGTCCAAGGTATTGATTTCTTTGACACTTACTCTCCTGTCATCAAACTCACTACTGTAAGACTCATTCTTGCTCTTGCCTCTATCTTAAATATGCATTTATTTCAATTAGATGTTCATAACGCCTTTTTACATGGCGAGCTGACTGAGGAAGTGTATATGTCTCTTCCTAAAGGCATTACACCTACCTATCCTAACCAAGTTTGTCGTCTGTTGAAATCCATTTATGGTTTAAAACAGTCAAGCAGATTGTGGTTTGAAAAACTGTCTAAGGTTCTCTTGAACAACAAGTTTCAACAATGTTCCTCTGACCATTCTTTATTCATACAGCAGTCTGCGTCTTCTCTTACCTTTGTTCTTATTTATGTTGATGACCTTCTAATTGCAGGAACCAATATCGATGTCATCAACAATACCAAACAGCTTCTTCATCACCACTTTCACTTAAAAGACCTGGGAATTCTGAGGTACTTCCTAGGACTGGAGATTGCACGC
Source organism: Vicia villosa (assembly GCF_029867415.1). Classification (NCBI taxonomy): domain Eukaryota; kingdom Viridiplantae; phylum Streptophyta; class Magnoliopsida; order Fabales; family Fabaceae; genus Vicia; species Vicia villosa. Next base: position 189,049,346 of record NC_081182.1, on the reverse strand, counting down.
AACAAATCAGGCATTCACATCAATCAACGGAAATATACTCTTGACTTATTGTCTCAAACTGGTCTTCTTGGATGCAAACCGGCTTCCACACCAATGCCACGTGATACAAGACTCACTACGAATGACGGCATACCCCTCACAGATCCGACCAAATATCGAAGACTTATTGGTCAGTTGATATATCTACTAAATACTCGTCCAGATATCTCCTATGCAGTTCAGCAACTAAGTCAACACATGTCAAAGCCTACTGATTTACACTACAATGCTGCTCTTCGCGTCCTACGTTACCTCAAGACATCCCCTGCACAAGGCCTTTTCTTTCCCACCAATTCTTCCCTTCAGCTGAAGGCCTTTTCTGACTCCGATTGGGCAACATGCCCGGAAACACGCAAGTCCGTTACAGGTTTCTGCATATACCTTGGAAACTCCCTTATATCTTGGAAATCTAAGAAACAAGCAACTATTTCTCGTAGCTCAACCGAGGCTGAATACCGCTCCATGGCTACTACTGTTTGCGAACTACAGTGGCTAACCAACATGCTTCAAGAACTACATATCACATTCAAACAACCTGCCCTTCTTTATTGCGACAACGCTTCCGCCATTCACATAGCCAGCAACTCTTCATTCCATGAACGAACAAAACATATCGAGATCGATTGTCACATTGTACGTGAAAAGCTCCAACAGAAACTATTCCAATTACTACCTGTATCTTCAAACCAACAGCTTGCAGATATATTTACCAAACCATTAGACACTTCTCTGTTCAAGATCAACATTACTAAGCTTGGGTTATATACTATATATCCTCAAGCTTATGGGGGGGTATTAGAACATTAGGTTTATTGGGCTTTAGTCTTTCTTCTTTCTGTATTGGGCCACGCCATATTGCTTTGCTTAGGCCCATTATGTCCAATATATATTTGTATAATGTACCTCTGGTTTGGTTAATGAGAATGAGAGGGAAACTCACACATTCAAAACTTTCCCTTTAACATTGCATCTTCTTCTTCTCAATGAGCATTTATACATTGTAATAGTATCTCTGTCATTCATAGGTGAATTATATTAAGCTGTGAACATTCATATGTTGTCACACATTAATAAGTATTTTCCTAATAATTTTATTAATAGTATTACAAATAGAATGTAGACATATTGTGACTTTTTATTAACCTCTCCACCACTCTCTCAATGAAACAAGTTGCACACTCATCACACAAAATCAAAACTCAAACACCAACCTTAAGTGTGAGCAACATTTAGAGCTTTTGTATTTTCTATTACCATGATGTTCTTATAATCAAACAATCTAGAAGCTACTTTATAAACCATCATGATTCATGTTGACACCAAAAGCCATGTAAATTATTCAACTCTCTAGTCTCTAATTTTCTATTGTACATGAATTTTTCTTCAGGTATAATGCTACTATTATTATTATTATTCTCTTTTCCCTACCATGTTATTATTTTTCAATATAGATAAAGTTTTTTCCTTTATGCTAAATTCTGTAATATCAAGATGAGAATCCAACTGGGTAGTTTTTAGTTTGTTCAATTAAGCTGGGTTGAGAATCACTTTTACCCCTTCAACGTCTAAATTGCAATTGTTTATTTGATTTCTTTGTATATTAATTCTTGATAAGGACTACTCAAATGAAAGTTTTTTACTATTTTTGTTCTAGGTATATGCTTCTTTGCATATATTCTATAACAAGTCATTGTCAGGTTCATATTAGGGTTTTAACTAAAGGTATACAGACTGGTAGTTGAGTCGCGGTGTAATGTCGCATTAGTCATATTTCATGTAGCACCAACACCCCTGAAAAAACTGTGTTTGTCTCGGTGTCAGTTTCAGTGTCTGTGTCCGAAACCAACACCAACACTTATGATTATATTTAACTTATTTATTTTTTCAAATTATTAACTACGTCGACGTATCAGAGTCTGTATCGTATTTCCAGTGTCCATGCTTCATAGGTCGTATTTTATTGACTATTTTTGTTCTAGGAATATGCTTCTTTGCATATATTCTACAACAACTAACTGCAGCAGTCTTAAAATAAAGGTCCGCGAATGTGATTTGAGCTGCAATGCGACCATAATTGAGTCTGCATCGGCCGAATTTGACTGCAGTTCTCCGCATATCAAAGATTTATACAGACGCAACCGCTATTTAAAACCGGGTCATTACATTTGTTTGACATTTTCCCTGATATAAATATTTGATTTGTTATTTGCTTAGCCTTTTCAAAACTTCCGATGGATGTTGCAGATATGTTCTTCTGTTGAAAGTTTGAAGCTAAGATTCAATCAAGCTAAGAAAGAAAATACGGATGATGGAAATTCAGACGGAAAAGTTGTTAATTGCTTAAGGGAAAAGTTAACTGTGAATTAGGTTCTTTCCCTTTTGAAAATAAGTGTTTCTCTTCTAGTGTTTATAAAGGGGATCAACTTCTGATTTAACAATGATACTTCTGATTGAAGGTGTGTTTGATGTTCGATATATGTTAGAATTCAACACTTAAACGTGTGTTTACATTCAATTATTTTACCATGTCCGTGTCAATATTATCGGCTTGCAAGTGTTGTGTCTATATCTGTGTCAATGTTTCATGGATTCCGTGTTTAAAAAACTTGTCATTTTCCATCCACTTGTAGGATCATCGTCGTCATCATCTAAGGTTAACACTTGTGCAAGTGCAAACAATAGGACTAGTACTCAAGAACAAACTATGGACACGGCGGATAATTCCATGTCGTCTGCATATCAAATTGGATAACTATACACACAAATATCTTTTTTGAGTTTTTGATCATTTGTTATCTATGTGTATCATTGACCCCTTGAATTGAAAGTGTACGGAGCTTGGTATAAGAGCTCTTCCGAGTAAACAGGTGAGTATGAAATTCCATTACTCAGGGGAAAACTCTATAGGTTTAATAAACTTAAGTGGTCTTGTAATGTGCACGAAAAACCTTGGATTGAAAAGTTTAACTTGTTCATTAGGTGAAGATTCTGATAAAAAGGTTTCATATGTACTGATTCGCGAAATCTGAATATGGCCTCTAGTTAACTTAAAAAAAGGAAGGAGTTGATGGATATTCAATGAGTTTAAAGGTCACGCACCGACACTAACACTGTGAGTGTAAATGATTTTTACACTAACATCCAATTAGAATCCTTTATTTTTCAACTATGTTTCACGAATTTAAAAATGCAGTTACAAAAGTGGAGTGATTGGCGAAATAATAGACTATCATTGGATATCAGTGTAAATTTGGTTTGCATTGACAATGTATATCCTTAAAAATTAAAATCCATAGAAAGTTACTGATGTTCTATATTAAGGTTGTAGTTATAGTTGCATTGCGAATGTTTAGAACATGCATCTGCTTTCTAATGTTTTAATATGCATCTAGAATTTTTTGGCGATCCTATTTCATTTGCGTCCATTTCCTTTTCAGCGGTGCACCAGTGTATATCTTATGTGCATCATTTGATCCTTTTCAGTGTTTGTCATTACGTTTATGGCTGGAGGAACGTTACGAGACTGTATATACTAAACATCCTGGATTTCGAAAGGGATCAAAGCCTCTTTTGCCATTAGACAATCCCTTTCCCACAAAACTTCCTGAAGATCTTTTTGGTGAAAGATGGGCATTTGTTCAGTTACCTTACTCAGGTATAGAGTTTTGTCCGTTTTTATGTCGTTTTTTTCGTAATCGCATTACTTAGTTTATAATTATCATTTTACTATCAATCTTTTAAAGCTGTCCGAGAGGAGGCCTCAGCCTCGGAAGAAAGATTTGGCTATGGTTCCGGGCTAGATCTTGATTTATTAAACATTGAAATCGACGAAGAGAAGTTGATCCCTGGACTCGCTGTCGCATCTTCTCGTGCTAAAATATTATCAGGTAAAGAACTTCATTTTTCTAAGTTTCTTCATCCGACACAAACAATTATAGAATACATAAGCATTTAACTAAGTTACTCGAATGCAGCTTTTATGAATGGATTGGAGCTCTGTGCCATCGAAGCAGACACTGCTCGTGCTAACCTGACTCTTTCAGTTGCGATTTCGACTCGCTATGTATATGCAACCTATAAAAAAAGTCCTACATCAACTAAAGAAGCTGAAGCATGGGAAGCAGCCAAGAAAGCTTCTGGAGGATTGCATTTCCTTGCAATCCAAGATGAGTTAGATTCTGAAAATTGTGTTGGCTTCTGGCTTTTGCTAGACTTGCCTCCTCCACCTGTATAATTATTGCCACACAATATTCACAGAACAAAAACATATAACAATTTTTTTCAGTTTTTTTAGTATGTGATTTATACTAAGAATCTTAAATATTAATAAACACTTATTGATTGAGTAAAAATAAACACATTCATTCAACATCACAATAAAATAAGTTTTTATTCATTTGTGCTACTAGTAGGTAGCTGAAATCTACATAAAGGGCAAGAGTTGCCTACATTCAACCAATCCTTAATACAATTCGTATGAAACATATGCGAACATGGCATACAAACACCAACATTAAAATCTTCGTGACAAATAGTACATTTTTCCGCTTCTTCGATTGTTACCATCTTCAATCCTTCAATGCATGACGGCGCCGCAGGAACAAACCTAATATCTTCTTCTTCAATTCCGATTACCTCTTCCCAACCATAGTTCCATTGATCTTCATCATTTTCGTTTTCAACTTCAATATCGAAGCTATAATCATCATCATTTTCAACTTCAATATCGAAGCTATAATCATCATCATTTTCAACTTCAATATCGAAGCTATAATCATCATCAACTTCAACTTCAATAACCGATCTATTATCTTCTTCTATTCTCATTTCCTCATCCCAATAAGAGTCCCATTCATCTCCATACTCGTTTTCACCGTGATCATCATCAACAATAGTCCATGTAACAGTTGGAGTCAACCCATTATCTTGTACTTCAATCTCCATTTCTTCCTCTTCCCATCTATAACTCCATTCATCTTTATTATGGTTATCTTCATCTTCTTCAACTTTCATTTCCTCTTCATTCTTGTCCAAACAATTGCTCTCTTCATCTTCATCACACTCTTTAGAATTACGTGTAACAGAAAAATCAACTTGAATAAAAAGATCCCTCAAGTTCTTATACATCCCACTACCCATCTCACTAACACATTGCGAAATTTCTTCTACCACCAATGCAAAAGCATCTTCAGGAACACCCACTTCAGAAAGCCATGATACAATGGTAGCTTTTCGGATCACTCTATCTTCAGACACATATGAAAAGTTATAATGTATAGTATCGCTTAAAGATGAATTAATTTCATCGCTTGAAACACGAGTAGTCGTGTAATCGAATTCTATATGTAGATACGGATCATTGTCGCGTGGTACATCTGTTGAAGACATATCTAGATATGCCTTACAATAATATTCATCCATGGATGAACTTTAAAGAAACTTAGAATACTAAAAAATGTTGAACAAAGCACCTTGTGGAATTTTTTCAGTTCAGAAACGAAACAAGTTTGAAGTATAAAGTGATGATCTTAAATGAACTAATGTATATATAACAAATTACTTGGTCGGTGGAAAACTTGGAGAAAAAGATTTGTTGCTGAGAATATCTTAAAAAATATCTTTATTTTTAATTTGTAAATAAACTAAACAGTATTACTATTTTCTTGGCTAAATATAAGATGTTTTGAATTTTATAATTTAAAAGACATTTTTTTGAATATAAATGCATTAATGATGGGAATACATTAAAGATTCGGAAATATTTCTTTATATCTTTTTTATATTGGTATATTTTTTTAACAATCTACTAGTATAGTATTGTAGAGATTACGATTTAAATGCATTAATGAAGAAATCAATGTATTTTTTTTACAATCTATACTAAATATTCTGATATAAATTTTGACTTTTTATTCTCTTAGTGATTAAATTTGTAAAGTTAAAATCAATTGTAATCAAATTTAATATTTTTTATCTGAATTTTTAATGAGTTTAAAGATAATGTCAGTGTAAAATATTTTATTCGGTCATCACAATATTTTAAAAAATATATATTTTATATGTGATTTAAAAAAAAGTCAAACATTTATAAAAATTAACGGTATTATGATTTCATTGACAGTATAAACTGTCGGTGTATTTCTATTATATCAATTTTTAATTAACATAATTTATATAAATGTACTTTGAACTTAAAGATGAAATACATATATTTTATAATTACTGTCGTTTATGATTTTTGCACACTGATTAAAAAATATAATAATATTGTCATACAATATTACATATTTATTAAATTAATCATGTTAATATGTTATATTAATATGTTGCAAGTAGTTTAAACAATAATGATTAAAGAGTATTAGTTGAAAAAATAATTATTATTTTTATTTTGAAAAATGAGAATGATATTCGTTTAAAAAATATTTACTAAAACGATAGTAATTTAAAGCATTAAAATAAAAGATTATCAACTTTTTATTGATTTATGTAATCTTTAATAACTAGTATTACTCCCTTAATTGGACACCCTTAATTGATAACATTTGTTAATAATAAATATTTAAATTAATGAATGTCAAAACTTCTATTTTAAAAATTACTCATAGTGTTTATCAACAAAAAAAAAAACCATGTTCAATTAAGTCGTGACTCGTGAGCCTGTTTGTTTCTGCTTTAAAAAAATTACTTTTTTATATATCACAAGTTTTTATGTTCGTTTTTTCTAAATTGAAACATTACTTTTGACATTATATAACATAAACAAACATTATTGAAGACTAAAACATAGTCAAAATTACAATTTTTTAAAAGGTGATATTTCAAAAATGATTTTTATGAAAATCTAATTGAAATAGCTTCGAAATTAAGTCATTTTTTAAAATTTTGATATCCAAAAAAATTTCAGTAATAAGATGAAATACCTAAAATGATATTTTAAAAATAACTATTCAAACCAAATTTTCATTTGACGCTTTAATGAAAAGTTTCTTAGTAAATTTTATTACACAAAATTATGTAACACGATAAAAATCATTTTTAAAAAAGTCAAAATAAATGGGCCCATTTGATGTTTAAATAAATAAAGGATAATGCCCACATGTGTTTTTGAGGCACGTGTTTAAAAATTTAAAAATGAAAATTTTATGTTGAGTAATACTAGTTTCAGAACATAGCAATGGCGTCTTTGTGAAAATCAACAACTGATTCATACAAATTTTCACAATCAGATCTTTTATTCAATCACATCTCTCTTGGTTCGATCAGATCTCTTTTAGTTCAAATCTCACTCGCTTCGACAGATACACTAAGATGCAAGCAACCTCTAACCTCCTTTAATAAGATTATTTAAAATCCTCCAAATTAAGTTCTTCGTCTACGTTTGTCATAGAAACGATCAATGAAGACTTGTTCAGACAAATAGAGTCTCCTTCTTTAGGATCTAGTAAATCCACCTCTCCACACAAAAAATAAAAATAAAGAGATGATAAACCAATCTTAGGTGGACACTATTCTAAATACTATTCTTCCACTAATCATTACCACTACAATCTCTAATAATCATGTCTCAAGGATTCTTATAGATGATGGAAGTTCGTGTAAGGACCGAAATCTCCTAGTGTTTAATGATTCTTCTACTCCTCTATAAAGACATGTGTAATTCCCAGTATCCCAGGGAGAAGGGAGTAATAAGATGATAGTGGGCGTTCATTTCTTCGTGGTTCCATGTGAAAGCGTCTATAATTACATTCTTGGTCGACCCTTCCTAGAGGCCTTGGATGCCATGGCTTCCCCGATAAACTTGAAGTTAAAGTGGTTGGCTTACTGTAATCAAAGTTGACCTTTGTGGAGCTCGTCGGATATAAGAAGTGATATTGAAGAATCCCTTAATATTTATCGTCATCCTTGAAGGAAGAGCCGAGGAAGCGACCACAACAAAGAATGTAGTTTACCTTGACACTGGCTCTGGACTGAGACTTCAACCTGGTCAAAGTGAAGGTCCTAAAACTGGTTCTGGACTGAGACTTCGAGACTTTCTAGTTAGACGATAGTTCGATGAGGTCAGTCAAGATAGAAGCCCTACCAGTTGAAGTAAAGGAAGCATTAGTAAAATGTTTGAGATCCAACACTGATCTCTTTGCTATCTCACCCCACGAGATTCCGAGAATAGATCTTAGTGTGGCATGCCACCATGTGAACGTTGATTCTGGCGCCCGATACGTGTTGTAAAGGAGAAAGTGGTAGTTTTTTGAGAAGGCAGAGGCAATAGCAAGGACAGTCCCAAGTCTATTGTATGCTAATTTTATCTCCGAGGTGAAATAAATGGAGTGGCAATCTAATATGGTGTTGGTCAAGAAAGCCTCAAGAAAATTTAGAATGTGCATATGTTATATTGATATGAACAAAGCATGCCATAAGGACTCATATCCATTCCCAAGAATAGATAAGTTTATTGATAGCTTGACCAATACAAGCTTCTCAAATTTATGGATGCATACTACGGATACAATCAGATACCAATGTATGAGCCAGACAGAAGGAAGACCATTTTCATCACCGAGCAAGCTAACTACCCGTACAATGTAATTCCATTTAGTTTGAAAAATGCAAGAGAAACATATCAAAGGAAGATGAATAAGGTTTTTAAGGAAGAAATAGGATGAACGATAGAGGTGTATATGGATGATATGATTGCCAAGTCCAACAAAGAAGGGTTACACTATTAACACCTTGCTCGAGTTTTTCAAACATTCTGATAGTGTAATATGAAGTTCAATCCAAAAAAAATGCACATTCGGGGTGAGAGCCATCAGTTTTATGGGTTTTTATCCAACAAAAAGAGTAATAAAAGAAAATCCAGACAAGTGTGAGGCGCTATCATTCAGATGGAGGCACCTACTAAAAAAAGGAGGTCAATGAGTTAAATGGGATGTTGACGGCTTGAATAAATTTGTTATTTCTTTTTGGATTGACTATATTATGCAAAACAACAACAAGGAGAAGTGTTCAATATTGCTCAGTTGTGTCAATCTGTTTTTCTGGTGCAAAAGGGACACATGCTGGATGCAATGTCCTATCATATAGGTAAGACATCTAGGGCATTGCTCAACAGGCCAGAGTGATGTGTTTTGGAGAGTTTTTTTATTAAGATTCAATCAGATTTTACTACTTTAAGTTAGCAATATGATTATATGATTTTTTGGACAGTTGTACGAAGTAACTAGAGAAGTCACGAGAAGGGGGAGTTGAATTGTGACCCATTTAAAATCTAGCTTTAGCTTAATAAAAAACACAACCTCTCAAGAAATCCTTAGAGAAGAATGATTAGAGTAAATCTCTTGGTTCGCGATGACCTTGCTTTTCCTTCCCTCAATTTTACTCTATGTTTCCTTTTCCTCTCTTAGGATAAATATACACGGATGACGACTCTATTTTTGCGCCACTTTCGCGCTTGTACTTGGATGAAAATCCCGGGAGCGACAAATATCAGTATGAGCGTCATGAGTTTCTACCTCTTTTTTTAGGATAGCCATATTCTATGTCTCTTTCTTCCACTCCCGTAATTCTATTTGGGACTTCTCCGACTCCTCTTGAAGCTTTGGCACATTTTCTTGAAGAGTAGTCTGCTCACAGATAGTTGTTTCACACTTGTTCTTCTATTATTCCTTCTCCTTGGGTAGGTTGTCTAAAGAAAACATTTATGCCCAACCAGAAGTTGCCAGTGTAATTAGCGAAGCACCACAAAACACGTGGTAGAAAGTCTATGTTGAACAGGTGACTCCATAAATAGGAGGGGTGAATTATGGATGTTTGAAAAACAATAGTTTAAAACAAAATTATATTATAAAGTAGAGTTTGAAAGAAAATTAAAAATGTTTGGATATGAAATGGAAAATAAGCGTAAAGTAAAAGAGTTCACGAAAGAGAGATAACTCTAGAGATTTATAGAGGTTTGATCTTAATTAAGTGACCTACTTCTCTCTCCAAGAACTGATCTTGAGAGTATCCAATAATACTGAAGAGCTTTTAAAAGGTTAATCCCATGAACCCCATTATACAAAGAAAATGAAGTTCCAAGCTAACTTCCAACCAAACATCAAACAAAGGAACAAAGCGGTTAGTCTTCACTCCAAAGAAAGATCAGAGCTGATCTCGAACCAAGCTGGAGTTTTGAGTTGGATATCCTCCAAATCGTACCAAGGTTTTACACGGGCGGACGACGAAAGGAATTAAGATTTTTACCTGGATCATCTCGAACTTATTGATCTTTTGCACATGCTGAACTAAAAAATTGAGAGAAATTGTATACCATACTAATCTCAAATCTATAGAGCGTTTGATCGGGCTAAGCTCAAGAACTAATGTGAATATTTTTCTATGGTTATTCTTCATGAATCCAAAAGAGAGCTTTTATTCAATGGCACAACTCATGAACCAAAATGGAGACTTAAGTTAATTCCCAAAATACAAAAAATCTTTTTTCAATGGTTTAGCTTCTGACTAAAACAATTACTTTCTAAGGAAGAATTATTACACAAAAGAAAACTATAATCTTGGTAAATTTATAAATAAGCCCTCGCCTAAAACAAAGTTCCTCATCAGGCTTAAGTGTGGAACCATGCTTTGCAGGGTACTTAAAAAAGTGATTAAAACTTGATATTGTGTTTTTGATGTTGACAACTAAAAGGAGTCTTTGATGATACAACCTGTATGACAACCTACAAGTATTAAAGCATGAAAATCAGTTAAAGATGGAAGCAAACAAGTTAGGGTTTGGTGATCACCACAAACATCCTTTCATGATAATACTTAAGTTGAATAAATCTCAAGCCTCACATCCAAAAAGAATTCAAGTTATTTTCTATATGATTGATTTAACTAACAAGTCTTGAAGCTTCAAAATCAAAAGAGTGGAAGTGATGAAAGCTCACCAAGTCAGGTATAAGTGAACCGTGTGTTGCAAAAACACAAGGGATGTTTTGTTGTTGTAAAGTTTAAGGCTAAATCACACATAATAAAAAAATTGTAATCCATTTTTTCTTAATAAAATATCCCTAAACATGTTTTTGGGTCGTGCCAGTTGAATCAGGAACTATCAAAAAGTTTTGGACAAAGTTTTGAATTGTCCAATCGATTGGCACTCAAACACAATCCATTAGGTTAGTGCAAAAGTCATCTTTAAACGTTTGTGACAGTGTCTTAATGAACGGTAACAAATCGGTCTCTTTCTAAAATATTTTTCACTTTCTCTCACTTTATTTTAGCCGCAGCGCTTTGAGAAAGTCCTTTTTATTTTGTGAGGAGTTTTTGTATTCTGGAAAAAGCATTATTGTAAATTCACAAGGAGTAATTTCTCTCTTGGTTGAATAATTTCTCCTTAAGGAATTGTTTGTTTAGGTTCAAATCTATAACCTTTAAAAGCATTGGTTTTGGGGTTTTAGTTTCTAAGTCGTCGGTTCAGTTCATAAGATCAACCTGGTCAAAATCTTACTTCGGTTCGAGATCAACCCGCTTTAAAATCTCACTTTGATTTGTTAGTAAGCCCGATTTAAAAGCTCTCTTTAGTTCTAGATAAGCCAGGTTCAAAATCTTACTTTGACCAATAATCTCTATTAATCTAATCCCATTTTGCACGTTCGCCAATATACAAAGAGCATTACGAATAAGAATAATTGAGTAATAATTAAAAAAAATTAAAACCTTCAAATAGAATCAAACATTCATATGATCCAATAGAGTACAATTAGTTTCATCTCAAAGACATAATAAAAAAAAATTATCTACTCATAGTGTAGCAAAGAATTTCCATGAGTTATATGAAGAATACATGAAAATCCAAGGAGAAATTTGTCTCAAATAACTCCCAAGGTCTCCAAAATCACACTAAAATTCTCATGGCTATCACTCTCTCGTATGCAAAAATCAAAACCCTTCCAAAAGTTTATTTCTCCTTTTAACAACAAAAACATGGGAACAAATCACCCATCGTGCACACGATGCTCCAGATCGTGTACACAATGCTCTGCCAACTCATAATCGCGCACCCGATGGATCCTATTGTGCATGCGATACCTTTTCCCCAAATCCCATCATAATCACACACTCGATTTAGCTTGGGAAGTAACCCTTTTAAGCTAATGTTTATAAGTAAGATTAAACGCTTCTCTTCTCAAGTTTGTGTTTGGAAGAAAGACTAACTGCTTCTCTCTGGTGGTCGTTATTTGGTTGAATATTAGCCCGAAACTTCATTTTCTCTTGTGTAAGAGGGTGCGAGAGTTTAACCTACTAAAGCTCTTAAGTAATACTGGATACTCTCAAGATCAAATATTAGGGACATGATTCAGTCTTCTTAAATGAACCTATATACATTCCCGGTGTCACTTCTCTTTCCCTTAACTTTTTATTGTTCGCATTTTTACTTTCCGTTGCTATTTTGTAAAATGTTTTTAAACTCTGAAAAATAATCACAAAAGTTTTTCCAACTTAGTTTTTCTGAATCCTAACATTTTATTTCCCCTTTTGTGTGTGGAGTCACGTTTTCAACATTAAGAACACTCTTGAAGCACTATGGCTAAATATATGAAAAGCTGGAAGATTTAGAAAAATGGTGACAGAAATGAAAAGTGAGGTTTTTCACGTAATCTGAATGTGAAAAATGATAGAGAATCTCTATATTTTGGAGAAAATTTAATTCGTCTAATCGAATAGTTAATTGATTAGATACATCTGATAATCGATTATTGACGCCCAAAATGGAAGGATTTGCTTTGGAGGAGATAAACCTACGCTAGTGGGGGTACTCTGACTCTAATATGGCTAGAGACATTGATTCCATAAAGTCTACTTCAGGATACATGATAAGATTGGCAGGGGGAGTTATGACTTGGCAGTTCATATTGCAAAAGTGTGTAGCAATATACGTTGGGTTCATTTCTATTACCGAAGCAATCAAAGAGTTACTGTGATTAAAGAAATTTTTGCAGGAGCTTGGTTTTGTTCAAGAAAAATGCATTTTATTTTTGACAGTCAAAGTGCTATTCATCTTGTTAAGAATCTAATTTTTCATAATAGGTCCAAACACATTGACGTGAGATAACATTGGATACGTGATGTTTTGGATGCTAAGTTGTTGGAGTTAGCTAAATTTCATACAAATGATAATTTTTCTGATAAGATAACTAAAACGTTACCAAAAGAAAAATTTAAAACTTGTTGTGATATCGTCAGTTTGACGATTTCCTTCACATAATTGTGAAAGGGATATTTGTTAGGTTTGGACTCCCTTTCTATGTGGAAAAAGACACAAATATGATTAACCTATTTTCTCACTTATTTAAGTGGAGAAAATCAATTTAGGGTTGAGAGAGATAGAGAGAAAATTAAGATTCAAAAGGGAGAAAAGAGAAGAGAAACCTATTTTCGTTTTTTGCAACCAGTCTCACTATATTTACGATCCCCTATTTGTTAATTGTCAGTTCAAGCTCAAATTTGGAGGGCAAGTTTGCAACACATGTATCTAACTTTTGAAGGTTTAGAATTTCAAACAATGTCTAAGCTAAGAGATATCTGCTTCGCAATGAAGCTATATATTTGGGTAAATTTTTCAAAATTTTTATCTTATTTGTAAGGTTGTTTACTTTTTGTGATCTGTGGTTGTTCGTAATAGCTTGCGAATCACTTCAAGAATCTCTTGTATTCGTTTGATTATAGTGGAGCTATTTCTTTGGTTTGAACCGCTCGTGGTATTTTACTCTCATATTGAGGGGGTTTTCACGTTAAAATATCGGTGTTCTTTTGTGCCTTGCTTGATTTGTCATTTCATATTTTTTGTTGATCCTCAAGATTCCTACAAGTGAGGAGAATTTTATATCTGCTGCATATTGGTGATCAGTTGTTATGTGTTAATTCACATCACAAATGAAATGATATCTTCCTATACTTTGAAAATCGTCATAATTTTGCTAAATCTACTATGTAAATGTTTTTCCAAGCATAATCGGTCTCATCAATAAGAATGATTAAGTGGAATGCATACAAAGTTAGTAATATGATTTTGAAAGTTGATGGCAGTAGACTCGATAATCCTAGTGTCTCGGATTTTGGTGCTTGGGTTTACGGTTTTGCGGGTAATATTGACTATTCTAACATCCTTCGTGCTGAATTGATAGCGATATATCATGGATTGCGGAAGCCCAAGGAATTTGGCATTAAAAACCATGTATTATTTTGACTCCAACTCTACTATCAAATTTATCTCAAGAGTCTATTAATATTTGACATTATTGTGTCACAATTTTGCACAACATTAAAGAGTTTTTATTTAAAAAATGACAAGTTCAACTATTTTATACCCTGAGAGAAATGTTTGTGCTGGCTATCTAATAAAAATATGAGATTTGTGATCAGTGGCGGAGCCAGAAATTTTAGGGAGCCTGGGCAAAAATTTTACACTTTATTTTTACTAATTTTATACCCTGTTTCTACTAATTTTGCCCTTGATTTTGTCTAAAAAATTTGCCATTGATTTTGTCTAAAAATTTTGCCCCCTGTTTTTACTAATTTTGCCCTATATTTTGTCTAAAAATTATTAATTTTGCCCCTGGTATTGTCTAAAAATCGACTATTAGGTGGGGGAGTATATAACGAAAGGAGGGATTGAGCCCGGGCGCGTGCCCGGGCTGGCTGGGCTATAGATCCGCCCCTGTTTGTGATGATGTCGTGTATTAGTCTTTCACGGAGCCTGCCGTTAAAATTATTATTCTTCTACTAGTTGATGTTAGTGAGAATTTATTTTTGGACAATTTTATTTAATTTTTTCTTTTCCTTTTTCCACTTGTGAAAAAAACTTATATTTTACAATCAGACAAAAAAATATTCTTGAAAAAAAAAGAAATTATATGGAGACAATTAACAATAGTCATTCTCTTCAAATTGATTTAATTCTCCCTTCTATAAGTTGTTGTTTGAACCTTTATTTTATTTGGAATTCGATTTAACATCAAACTTTCTATCTGACAATGATCCGAGAGTTTTCAACATCTCTTTAACATCATTCTTTTCTTTCTTTTTCAAACTTGAGTTGTAATCCTGGTTTGAAAGGACTTACTCACTCTGTCTCAAATTATAAGAGAAATTCACTTTTTTGATTCATTGAATAATTAATGGATCTAGTCTATATATATAGACCAAATACACTAATTATTCAATAAATTTAAAAAGTGAATTTCTCTTATAATTTGGGACGGAGGGAGTACTTGATTCAAATGTTGGTTACAGTTTGTTAAGTTACTTTTTGTGCAAGTAATGAATATAATTCAAGTTTGTTGAGCCTCTTATGTGGATATTCACTTTAATAATTTAATATAATTGATTTCTTTTTTGTTTCTCTCTCTTTGATGATTCCAACTTGTGAATTATATTAGGCTTAGAACATTCATATGTTGTCACACATCAGTCAAAAACAAGTTATTAAATGTGTAGTTTAAGAAAGCAACATTTGAGTGCAAGGACTCCTTCAATTACTTAAACTGCTGAAACATGTTATCTTAACCATGATATTAAGCTGGGGGTTTGGGTCTGTTTTAGACCCATTCTTGATGCTAAAGGAAAGAAACTCTGGGAGCTTGTTGTTTGTGATAAATCTCCTTCACTTCAGTATACTAAGTATTTTCCTAATAATGTTATTAATAGTATAACAAATATAATGTCGACATATTGTGACTTTTTAACCTCTCCGCCACTCTCTCAATGAAACAAGTTAACATTTTGCACACTCAAACACCAACCTTAAGTGTCAGTAACATATATATTTTTTGTATTTTCTATTACCATGATGTTCTTATAATCAAACAATCTAGAAACAAGTCATTAGTCAGGGTTCATATTAGGTCTTTAACTAAAGGTATACGACTGGTAGTTGAGTCGCGGGGTGTAATGTCGCATTAGTCATTAGTCATATTTCTTGTAGCACCAAAACCTCTGAAAAAAAGTGTGTTTGCCTCGGGGTCAGTTTCAGTGTCTGTGTCCGAAACCAACACCAACATTTATGATTATATTTAACTTATTTATTTTTTTAAATTATTACCGACGTCGATATATCAGAGTCTATGTCGTGTTTCCAGTGTCCGTGCTTCATAAGTCGTATTTGACCATGATTCTTTAAATATAAATTGTGACGGGGCTATAATGGTCACAGCGACCACTCTTTAAAACATGGTCATTAATAGGTCTGTTTGGCATAAAATAAAATAAAAAAAGAAGTAAAAGACAATGAACTGATCGATTTTTGTTAATGCAGTTCGACTCATGGTACTTACCTCTGCAACTATAAACCAACTATAGTTCTGCAATAAAATATTGTTACAAGTCATATATATAATTCTACAGGTGAATTTACGATAGTACCTTGAACCATACTCAATAATATGTTTGATTTTTTATTTGTTTAGTCTTTAGTTATGTCAATTAAGCTGGTTTGAGAAACGCTTTAGCTTTCCTTTATCATCTAAATTGCAATTTTTCAGTCATTTACTTATATATTCTTTGATCAGAACCACTCAAATGAATATTTTTGACTATTTTTGTCCTAGGAATATGCTTCTTTGCATATATTCTACAACAACTAATTGCAGCAGTCTTAAATAAAGGACCGGGAATTTGATTTGAGCTGCAATGCGACCATAATTGAGTCTGCATCGGCTTATTCAAGGCCGAAAAGAATTTCTGGTAATAGTGAAGCTGTTAAAAAGTATAGGGAGAAGAAGAAGGCGCAGACGGCTTATTTGGAGGAAGAAGTTAAGAAGTTCGAAACTTGTGAATCAACAACTTATGAGGAGATTACAAGGGCAGGCGCTACTTGAAGCGGAATTGTTAAGGTTGAGGAACACTTTGGTTCAACTTAAGGGAAAAGTTGACTGTGATACTTCTGATTGAAGGTATGTTTGATGTTTGATATATGTTAGAATTCAACGCTTAAACGTGTGTTTACATTCAATTATTTTCCTGTCTAAAAATATTATCGGTTTGCAAGTATTGTGTCTGTATCTGTGTCAATGTTTCATGGATGTTCGGTGTTTATAAAACTTGTCATTTTCCATCCACTTGCAGGATCATCGTCATCATCATCTAAGGTTAACACCTGTGCAAGTGCAAACAACAGGACTAGTACTCAAGAACAAACTGTGGACACAGCGGATAATTTCATGTCATCTGCATATCAAATTGGATAACTATACACACAAATATCTATTGTGAGTTTTTGATCGGTTGTTATCTATGTGTATCATTGACCCCTTGAATTGAAAGTGTGTCTACTGTCTAGTATCCGACTCATGTCATATTTATATCAACACACGTTTTTCATTTATTTGGTGATTACATGTCAGTATCGTGTCAGGTGTCTGTGCCACTTGTGACAGTGTTGGATTGATTACGTTTGTGGTTGCAAGGTCATATAAGATGCATATAATTTACTTTCACCATGTTAGATAACACATACATAATCTGACCTAATGAAGCTTGATTTCTATAATGTATAGAGTATGTATACAAAAAATGGTGTATCTGTTATATTATTATCGCATCTTGTTATATTGTATCTGCTTAATGCTAGCTTAAGGCATTATTTTGCTTGGTGTTCATGTTAGAGTGAGGAGAAATATTGGTTAAGTGTAGTTTTGTTGCTTTGTAGGGCACAGATGCAGACGATTATTACGAAAGCATGTAAGGAGCTTGGTATGAGAGCTCTTCCGAGTAAACGGGTGAGTATGATTCTACAGAAAACTCTATAAGTTTTGCTTGTTGATAGAAATGAGTTAGTTTTCTGAATGAATGACAAACTGATACACTATTATATAAACCTAAGTGGTCTTGAAATGTCCATGACAAACCTTGGATTGAAAAGCTTAACTTGTTCATCAGGTGAAGGTTGCGAAAATAGGTTCGGATAATAGGTTTTGTATGCAAAATCCGTTACTGAGGTTTTAAATTAAGGCTGTAGAGTTGTAGTTGCATTGCGAATTTGCTGTTGTGGTGGATTGATGTGTGGCTTATTTGTATTAGCGTTGAAAAAGGCCAAATGCTTGTTGAGTCAACAAGCATATGATGTTTTGATGTTGATATGCTTTGGAAAATCGACAGTGTGCTAGCAATAAAGCAATTATGATGGCCACTGTGTTGTGTTGTGGCTGATCAATTATGAGGTCTGCAACTTCAAACACTGTCTTTTGCCATTAGACAATCCCTTTCCCACGAAACTTCCCGAAGATCTTTTTGGTGAAAGATGGGCGTTTGTTCAGTTACCTTACTCAGGTAGAGAAATTTGTCCGCTTTTACGTTGTTTGTTTCACAATTGCATGACATGGTTTGTTTATAATTGTCTCTTACTTTCAATTACCTATTTTAAAGCTGTCCGCGAAGAGGCCTCGGCCTCAGAAGAAAGATTTGGCTATGGTTCCGGGCTAGATCTTGATTTATTAGGCATTGACATTGACGAGAAGACGTTGATCCCAGGACTCGCTGTCGCATCTTCTCGTGCTAAAATATTATCAGGTAAAAAAACTTCATTTTTCATATATACGCGTTTAACTACACTTTTGACGCGTACGATATCATAGCTAAATATGCTTCTTGTAATCATTTAATTCCGCAGCTTTTATGAATGGATTGGAGCTTTGTGCCATTGAAGCAGACACTGCTCGCGCTAACCTGACACTTTCAGTTGCGATTTCGACTCGCTATGTATACGCGACGTATCAGAAAAGTCCTGCATCGACTAAAGAAGCTGAAGCATGGGAAGCAGCCAAGAAAGCTTCTGGAGGATTGCATTTCCTTGCAATCCAAGATGAGTTAGATTCTGAAAATTGTGTTGGCTTCTGGCTTTTGCTAGACTTGCCTCCTCCTCCTCCTGTATAATTATTGCCACACAATATTCACAGAACAAAACATATAACAATTTTTTTTCAGTTTTTTAGTAAGTGATTTATACTAAGAATTTTATCACTCAAATATTAATAAACACTTATTGATTGACTTAAAAATAAACACACATTCATTAAACATCACAAAAAAATCACTTATTATTCATCTGTGCTACTAGTAGGTAGCTGAAATCTACATAAAGGGCAAGAGTTGCCTACATTCAACCATTCCTTAATACAGTTCGTATGAAACATATGCGAACATGGCATACAAACACCAACATTAAAATCTTCGTGACAAATAGTACATTTTTCCGCTTCTTCGATTGTTACCATCTTCAATCCTTCAATGCATGACGGCGCCGCAGGAACAAACCTAATATATTCTTCTTCAATTCCGATTACCTCTTCCCAACCATAGTTCCATTGATCTTCATCATTTTCGTTTTCAACTTCAATATCGAAGTTATAATCATCATCATTTTCAACTTCAATATCGAAGCTATAATCATCATCATTTTCAACTTCAATATCGAAGCTATAATCATCATCAACTTCAACTTCAATAACCGATCTATTATCTTCTTCTATTCTCATTTCCTCATCCCAATAAGAGTCCCATTCATCTCCATACTCGTTTTCACCGTGATCATCTTCAACAAAAGTCCATGTATCAGTTGGAGTCAACCCATTATCTTGTACTTCAATCTCCATTTCTTCCTCTTCCCATCTATAACTCCATTCATCTTTATTATGGTTATCTTCATCTTCTTCAACTTTCATTTCCTCTTCATTCTTGTCCAAACAATTGCTCTCTTCATCTTCATCACACTCTTTAGAATTACGTGTAACAGAAAAATCAACTTGAATAAAGAGATCCCTCAAGTTCTTATACATCCCACTACCCATCTCACTAACACATTGCGAAATTTCTTCTACCACCAATGCAAAAGCATCTTCAGGAACACCCACTTCAGAAAGCCATGATACAATGGTAGCTTTTCGGATCACTCTATCTTCGGACACATATGAAAAGTTATAATGTATAGTATCGCTTAAAGATGAATTCATTTCATCGCTTGAAACACGAGTAGTCGTGTAATCGAATTCTATATGTAGATACGGATCATTGTCGCGTAATACATCTATTGAAGACATATCTAGATATGCCTTACAATAATATTCATCCATGGATGAACTTTAAAGAAACTTAGAATACTAAAAAATGTTGAACAAAGCACCTTGTGGAGTTTTTTCAGTTTTGAAACGATACAAGTAGGAAGTATAAAGTGATGATCTTGAATGAACTAATGTATATATAACAAATTACTTGATGGGTGGAAACTTGGAGAAAAAGATTTGTTGCTGAGAATATCTTAAAAAATATCTTTATTTTTAATTTGTAAATAAACTAAACAATATTACTATTTTCTTGGCTAAATATAAGATGTTTTGAATTTTAGAATTTAAAAGACATTTTTTTTGAATATAAATGCATTAATGATGGGAATACATTAAAGATTCGGAAATATTTTTTTATATCTTTTTTATATTGGTATATTTTTTTAACAATCTACTAGTATAGTATTGTAGAGATTACGATTTAAATGCATTAATGAAGAAATCAATGTATGTATTTTTACAATCTATACTAAATATTCTGATATAAAATTTTGACTTTTTATTCTTTAACGATTAGATTTGTAAAGGTAAAATCAATTGTAATCAAATTTAATATTTGTTATCTGAATTTTTAATGAAAAAAAAAGAAATATTTTATATATCAATATTTCTAAATTTATCTGAATTTTTAATTAAAAAAATCTGAATTTTTAAATTTGTAAAGGTAAAATCAATTGTAATAAAATTTATCTGAATTTAATATTTGATAAACACCTTATGTAGTGTCAGTATAAAATATTTTACTCTAAATATTTTACTCTGTCATCACAATATTTTAAAAAAGAAATATTTTATATATCAATATTTTATATGTGATTTAAAGAAAAAATCAAATATCTATAAAAATTAACAGTGTTATGATTTAACTGTATATTTTATATGACAATATAAACTGTATTTCTATTATATCAATTTTTAATTAACATAATTTATATAAATGGACTTTGAATTTAAAGACGAAATACATATATTTTACAATGACATTGGTTTATGATTTTTGCACACTAATTAAAAAAAATATTGTCATACAATATTACATATTTATTAAATTAATCTTATTAATACGTTTCAAGTAGTTTAAAGAATAATGATTAAAGAGTATAGTAGAAAAAATAGTAATTATTTTTATTTTGAAAAATGAGAATGACATTCATTTAAAAAATATATACTAAAACGATAGTAATTTAAAGCATAAAAATAAAAGATTATCATCTTTTTATTTATTTATTTATGTAATCTTTTTTTTTTGGGTAAAAGGGAGGGCCTAAGCCCGACACACAAAAAGAACTAACCACACCCGATTCTAGAATACCAGACACCCTTTGAATCTTTTACAAAATTATCACTAAGCCAACAAGGCATGTTCAAAAAATAGAGATACCCAACTCCCAGCTTTTTCCATGCAGAGCCAAACAATTAGCACAACTATTCATCTCGCGATAAATATGCCGAATCTCCACTTTCTCTAATTTACTCATCCAACTATAAATTTGTCGGACTAAATTACCGTTAACTAACTTATTCTTACTCAGCTTATTGCTAATCTCCACAGCTTCTTTAGAGTCCGATTCGATGATCACATGCTTGAAACCTTGTTGCACCACCAATTTCAATCCATCAAGAATACCCCATAGCTCCGCAATCAAAGGGCTGCAGTTGCCCACACTTTTAGAAAACCCACCACACCACTTCCCATGCTCATCGCGAATTATTCCCCCACAGCCAGAGCCACTATTAGCAGAGTGTGCACCATCAACATTTAGCTTAACAAAGCCTTTATCAGGAACATACCACCTAACTAGCATATTAATCTTGTCCCTTTCCATTATACAATTATTCCTCGCAGCAACTTTATAATCACGAGTTTTCGAATTAATCTCACCAAGCAAATCAACAGGCCCACGACAATTATCATCATGCATAGCTCTATTCCTCCATTCCCAGACAGCATGGCATGCTGTGGCCCAAAATTCAGGCCAATCACCATCACATTTAAAACTGGCTGAAGTGTTAACCTCCATATTAAAGTGCAGCCAATTCTGTAGATCCATAGAATAATAATCCTGCGCCACATCAATAGGAATCATCATATCCCACATTTGTTTCACATGGATACAATCTCTAAAAACATGTAGAGTGCTCTCCAAATACTTTCCACACCAGATACAATCCACATTGCCAATGCCAAACTGCTGCATCCTCTCCCCAGTCAGCAGCCTATCAGGATTCAACAACCAAACAAAGCTTTTAATTCTTTCAGGAACATGCAACGTCCAGATCCTTCACCAATGCTGCCCCATAATTGGGTCATTCTTCTCCCTCAAATACTTATAAATATTGCTTATAGAAAAAGGGCCATCGTCTGTAGTAGCAACTTCGAAGTTATCTTCACCAATATCAACCAGAGGCGGATGAATAGAAGCAATATGTTGCTTGATATCCTGAGGCAGCCATTCTAATATATTCCAGTCCCAATCACCATCATTCTTCACCAGATCACACACTTTCATATTAGTCATATGGCAAGGAATGTCAATATTCTTATCTATAATGCAACTACCTATATACACCCAACTATCCCTCCAAGCACTAATACTTTCTCCATTTCCAATGTTCCACTTCCCAATATCCAGCAAAGTAGGGGCAGTCTTCACTATGGCTTTCCACATATTAGAATCCGTACTTTTCGCTTTGAGATCCTTCGTGACATCCATAATCTTGTACTTTCCCTTCAGCACTCTACACCACAAGTCCTCCTCACCATTCATAATTTTACTTCCAAGTCTCATGATGCACACTTGATTCATAGTGTTAAGATCTCGCAGCCCTAGTCCACCATCACATTTACTCGAGGTGACAGTCTCCCAACTAACCGCATGATGCTTCCTTTTAAGATCAGTATCACCCCAAATAAAAGCTCTCTGCAACTTTTGAATCTCCTTAACACAGGCCTTCGGTAACATATTTGTCATCATGGGATATATCGGGATGGCTTCCATAACACTCTTGGAGAGTGTAACTCTACCTGCAAAAGAAAGAAGTCTAGTTTTCCAGTAGTAAGCTTCTGCGAAATTTGTTCAATGACGTAGTTAAAATCTCCTTTTCTCAAAGCTTGAGCCTTTAAGGGAATCCCCAGGTACTTGCCAAAGCATTTGGTTTCTTTAAAACCAGACCTATGACAAAGTTTCGAACGAAGTCCACGAGAGACATTACTCGAGAACAACATACTCGATTTCTCCATACTGACTTCTTGACCAGACATGCTGCAGAAATCATCCAAGGTTTGCTTCACACAGTCTATGTGAGTTTCCGTTGCCTCCCTAAACAGCAGTAAGTCATCAGCGAACATCAGGTGTGTAATACCAACACCATTCACTCCAACACGAAACGGCTTCCACTTCTTTCTCACCACAGCATGCTCAATCAAATGTGACAACTTATCCAAGCAAAGCACAAATAGATAAGGAGAAATAGGATCTCCTTGGCGAATTCCTTTACGAGGCTTAAAGAACTCGTTCCTATTGCCGTTCCAGTTCACATTGGTCTCCACACTCGTAACGCCATGCATAATCAGATTAATTATACTATCCGGTAGATTAATTTCTTGTAAAGTTCTCCAAATGAATTCCCAATTGAGTCTGTCATAAGCTTTGGCCAAATCTATCTTCAAAGCGAAATAGCATTTTTTACCTTTCTTTTTACTCATACTATGGATAATTTCATTAGCAATAATTATATTTTCATGAATTGATCTTCCTGGCACAAATCCAGTTTGAAAAGGCAAAACCAAACTTGCCATAAACGGCTTCAACCTACCCATTAACACTTTGGTAACAACCTTATAAAGAGTGTTACAAAGAGAAATAGGGCGGAACTGCTCAATTCGCTGGGGATACTCTACTTTAGGGATTAAACAAATATCTGTTTTATTAACCTCAGCCAAGATACTAGGATTATGCCAGGCCTTTAGAACAAAATCAAACATGTCCCCACCTACAACTTCCCAAGCCTTTTGATAAAATCCTGCAGGAAAACCATCCGGCCCGGTGCCTTCCACGGCTTCATCGTGAACAAAGCATGCTTAAACTCCTCCATAACAATCTCTTTATTCAAATGGTTTAGATCCTCCATACTAAGCTTTGGATAGCTAACTGGAGTCTGATACCATGTGCACCATTGACTAGGGCACGCAAAAAGTTTCTTATAAAACTCGGTGCAATGCTGCTTTAAAGTCTCCTGCTCAGAAATCCATTCACCATCATCATTTTTCAACATTAGAATTCTATTTCTTTTCCATCTAGAAACAATCTGCATATAGTAAAATTTAGTGTTTCTATCACCATCTACAAGCCATTTTGTTCTAGATCTTTGATGCCACATAAGTTCCTCTTGATTCACAAGATAACTTAACTCTCTTTGAAGCTTATGCTCAAGTCTTCTCATACCCCCAACATTATCATGCATCTGGAGATTCCTTTGGATTCCTTCAAGCCATCTCATTATCTCTTTCTTTTGTTCCTTAATTGTATCAAAATTAGCAAACTTCCACTTGTTTATACCCTCCACAACCCTCTTCAGATTATTGCCAATATTATCACATGTATTCCAACTATATTTCAACATGGAATCATAAGTTTCATGAGTAAGCCAAGCATTCTCAAAACAAAACTTCTTTTCATACACATTCCTAGTCTCCTCTTTTAAGCTTATCAGAATCGGGTGGTGGTCTGAGAATTCAAATCTCATCAAAACCTTCACAAACGAGTCAGGAAACATCAATCTCCAATCATCATTGCTTAAGGCTCTATCCAATTTTTCATAGATCCGCTGTCCACCACTAAATATAGGGCCTCTCCAAGTGAACTTTGGCCCCTTAGCCTCCACACCCCTCACTTTGCACATATCCATTCTATCCCGTAATCTCTTGCACCTACTTAAAGAATGCGCCACACCACCTCTTTTATCACTAACATATGCAATATCATTGAAATCTCCAGCCATCATCCACGGCTCTCGCATATTATTGGAGATTTCCTTCAGATCATCCCATAGCATCTTCTTACTATTCTCCTGAGGTCTCGCATAAATAGCCGTAAAAAACCACTGATTACTATCTTCCATTTTAATTCTAGAATGAATAAATTGGTCATTGTTTTCAAGAATAAAAACATCCATGGCATTAGACTTCCAGGCCATAGCAATACCTCCAGCAAAACCCCAGTTACTAATAATCTTAAATGTGTCGTATCCCAACTTCATAAGAGATTTAGTAATAATATTAGGGTCACATCTAGTCTCCACAATCACTAGCATACTCGGCTTGAATCTATCTACATAAATCTTACAATAACGATAAAACGCATTACTGGCAGCACCACGGCAGTTCCACACCATAATATTATTGTTTGTAATCATCATTAAACAAAAAATAATAAAAACATCTAGTCCAAACCCAATCAAAGAGTTTCACAGACCACTTCTTCCTCCTCACATTCCTCCAGGCAATCGTCACTTCCTTCCCTACCCTTATCTCTTGTTTCATCCAAACTAGTATCATACTCTCCAAAAACAAATTGATGTCTTTTAATACTGAGATGATTTGTATCTGGTGGCTCATCAAGGGATATATCCTCTTTCTCATGAGAATATTCAGAAGCACCAATCCCTCCAGAAAATTCATCACTAAAATCAGTACGCTTCGTCTCCCCATTACTTTCATTATTCAACTTCCTTACAAGGTTAAAAGTTTCATAAGTGGTAGCCAAGTGAGAGTCCCCTATATTAAACTTACTCATTAATCCTTCTACTCCAGACGTACTAATTCCACTTCCTTTTTCTTTATTATGTATGCTTCCACGTGTCGCCAGTTTATTCGCTGATTTTTGTTTGGTACATTGATTCTTCTGATTTTCCTGACGTTGTCTCCTGCCCCCACTCCCATAAATAGCTGCCATCTTTTCCTGATTAGGATTGTTTGTCAAATCTCCAGTGTTCTTATTCCACGTCATCAACTCATTAAAGTTATTCTCCTTACGAGCCATAGTATCACCAATATTCCCCTCATCATGCACAGTCTCATGCACATTACTGTTGTCATTAATGCCTTTATTTTTCCCAACATTATTTAAAGTAATAATATTGGAACTTTCCCCATGCATACGCGCTTCATTTTTATCAGTAATAGCAACCTCATTAATCTCATTTATATCCTGATCAACTCCTTCCAAAGTGAGAAATCGTGATCCACTATTCACGGCTTTAGCAATAACTCTCACCGGAACGTTGTTTCTCCGACCCTCAACTGCCTTCCTTCCTTTCCGTTGCTTCTGCACAACCTTCCACGGTCCATCACCTTCTTCTAAATTATTTTGTACACCTCCCCCACACTTTCCGGATTTTTCTGTTGTCTCCCCTGCCCATCATTATCTTCAACCACCTTATTCTTGTTCGTATCTGTCAAAATACACCCTTCTTTGTAGTGCCCATATCTGCCACAGACCAGACAAAGAAGATGTAATCCTTCATACTCAATTTTATAATCACTTCCCCCAATCTGAAACATTCCCAGGAGAGGCTTAGACAAGTTAACTGCAACACATATACAAGCATATTTTCCTCTCTCCTGCTTAGTAGTAGTTTTATCAACCTTGACCGTACGACCAATTTGTTTCCAAAACATGTTAAATCTTTGGCGTTATAATATTCAATCGGGAGTCCCGTAATGCGCACCCAAACAACAACTTCATTAATCGTTTCACTTTCAGGTTGAAAGTTAAGTTTCCAGTCTTTCACAGTAAGATAGTGATCATAAATGAACCATGGTCCATTCTCTATAGCCGCCTTTTTATCATCTTCATGTGAGAAGGCTACCAAATAGTATTCATTACTTAAATCAATGATGCTTATGACACCTTTACGCATCCACAATTGATTTAACCTATTCTCCAACGCCTAATAGCCTATTCTCATCCCAAGAAGTTTCACGATCACTCCTCTACGCCAAGGCCTATGCATCTTTTCTTCCTCCTCCGCAGAAAAGATGAACTCAGGACATTCATAACCTCCAATGGTTTCTTCCTCAATAGTAACACCTCCCTCACCAACCTCCAGCATACTAGCACCCTCCTCAGCCACTTCTTGCATCCCTTGCCCAGTAATAATATCTCTGAATGAGATAGAATTACCTTTGCCTCCACCACCATTCTCCTCTTCACGTTGCTCCTTATCAGTGTCTTTAATATTTTTAGTGCTCCTTTCATGCAGATCGAGTTCTGCTGTGCTTTTGGCAAATTCTGCAGGATTTTGGACAAACCCTAGCAGAGGGTTCGGATCGCTCATCTTTTTCCGATGTTTATTATTTTATTGTAGTTTTCAACTCATACAATGTTATATTACTATGATCTCAAAAGAATTATGTAATCTTTAATAACTAGTAATACTCTCTTAATTGGACACCCTTAATTGGACACCCTTAATTGATAACATTTGTTAATAATGAATATTTAAATTAATGAATGTCAAAATTTCTCTTTTAAAAATGACACATTAAGTGTTTATAAAAAAAAAAGTGATTCATAAAGTTCATATTCAATTAAGTCATGAGTCAGTTTGTTTCAGCTTAAAATTTTTTTCTTGTATTTTTTGAAAAGTTTGCAGATCTAGAAGGAATACCATGCAGACTAACTATTTTCTCAATATATAACAGATTCGTACCAACATAACGGTGTTCTACATCTCCTACCATATAAAGCCTCAAACGGAGCCATACCAATGCTCGGATGAAAACTGTTGTTGTAGGTAAACTCAATCAAAGGCAGATAACTATCTCAAGCACCTCCTTTTTCTAGCACACAAGCGCGCAACAAATCCTCCAACGATTGAATCGTCCTCATAGTCTGTCCATCCGTCTGCGGATGATAAGCAGAACTCAATCTCAGCTTAGTACCCAAAGCCTTCTGCAAACCTTCCCAGAACTTAGAGGTAAATCTCGGATCTCTGTCTGACACGATACTCGAAGGAATACCATGCAGACTAACTATTTTCTCAATATATAACTGAGCTAGCTTTTCCATCGAATAATCCATTCTTACTGGTATAAAATGTGCAGACTTCGTCAACCTGTCCACAACAACCCAGATAGCTTCACAATTCTTAACAGTTCTCGGCAACCCATAAACAAAATCCATTGATATGCTATCCCACTTCCATTCAGGAATAAACATCGGTTGCATAAACCCAGATGGCTTCTGATGCTCAATTTTTGACTTCTGACACGTCAAACAAGAATAAACAAACTCTGCAATTTCCTTCTTCATTCCAGGCCATCAAAACAGCTTTTTCAAATCATGATACATCTTGGTAGCACCAGGATGAATACTTAATCCACTACAGTGTCCTTCTTCCAGAATACTCTTTCGAAGTTCAGCAACATCAGAAACACACATTTTGTCACCCAACTTCAATATACCATTCTCGTCAACTCTGAATTCACCGCCTTTGCCTTGATTAATTAAAGTTAACTTATCGATCAACTCAACATCAGCTTTCTGACCTTCTCTAATCTCTTCAAGAATACCGCTAGTCAGATTTAGCATACCCAATTTAACACTGTTAGGAGTGCCTTCACACACTAAACTCAAGTCTCTGAATTGTTCAATCAAATCTAACTCTTTCACCATTAGCATAGACATATGCAAGGTCTTCCTACTCAATGCATCAACAACAACGTTTGCCTTACCAGGATGGTAAATCAAACCAAAATAATAATCTTTAAGAAATTCTAATCACCTCCTCTGTCTCATATTAAGTTCTTTCTGATCAAAGAAATACTTCAGACTCTTATGATTACTGAACACTTTGAACCTCGAACCATACAAGTAATGTCGCCACAACTTCAAAATGAAGACCACATCTGCTAACTCTAAATCATGAGTTAGATAATTCCTTTCATGCACTTTGAGTTGTCTCAATGCATAAGAGACTACTTGTTGATTCTGCATTAATACACCACATAAACCCATCAGTGATGCATCACAATAAACCCCAAACGATTCCGTCGGATTCGGCAAAATTAAGATAGGAGCACTAGTCAACCTCCTCTTGAGCTCTTGGAATCCTTCTTCACATTTCGCATCCCAAATAAAAGAATGACCCTTCCTGGTCAGCTTGGTTAATGGCAATGCCAACTTTGAAAAGCCTTCTATAAACTTCCTGTAGTAACCTGCAAGACCAAGAAAACTACGAATCTCTGACACTGATTTCGGAGCTTCCCACTGAGATACCGCTTCTATCTTTATAGGATCGACAGCTATACCATTCTTAGAAATCACATGTCCAAGGAAACTAACTTCTTCCAACCAAAATTCACGACTAACAGTTGCCAGTGTAATTAGCGAAGCACCACAAAACATGTGGTAGAAAGTCTATGTTGAACAGGTGACTCCATACACAGAATGGGGTGAATTGTGGAAGTTTGAAAAACAATAGTTTAAAACAAAATTATATTATAAAGTAGAGTTTGAAAAAAATTAAAAATGTTTGAATATGCTGCAAAAAATAAGCGTAAAGTAAAAGAGTATAACTCTAGAGATTTATAGAGGATTGATCTTAATTAAGTGACATACTCTTCTCCCCAAGAACTGTTCTTAAGAGTATCCAATAATTCTTGAGATCTTTTAAAAACTTAAACTCATGCATCCCATTATAAAAAGAAAATGAAGTTTCAAGCTAACATCCAACCAAACAGCAAATAAAGGAACAAAACGATTATTCTTCACTCCAAAGAAAGATCAGAGCTTCAATCAGTTACTTTCTAAGAAAAAAATGAGATTTTTCACAAGATGATCTTGAACCAAGCGGGAGTTTTGAGTTGGATATCCTCCAAATTGTAACAAGGTTTTACACGGGCTGACACGAAAGGAATCAAGATTTTTACCAGGATAATCTTGAACTTATTGATCTTTTACACATGTTGAACTCAGAAGTTGCGAGAGATTTTATATCAGGCTAATCTTGAACCCATGAAGTATTTGTCGGGCTAAGCTCAAGAACTGATGTGAATATTTTTCTATGGTTATTCTTCATGAATCCAAAAGAGAGCTTTTCTTTAATGGCGCAACTCATGAACCAAATGGAAACTTAAGCTAATCCCCACAATACAAAAAAGATTTTTTTTCAATGGTTTAGCTTCTAACAAAAACAATTACTTTCTAAGAAATAATTATTTACACAAAACCATGTTTTGCAGGATACTTAAAGAAGTGATTAAAACTTGATATTGTGCTTTTGATGATGACAACTAAAAGGAGTATTTGATGATACAACCTTTATGACAACCTACAAGGATTAAAGCATGAAAATCAGTTAAAGATGGAAGCAGACGAGTTGAGGTTTGGTGACCACCGCAAACACCATCTGATAATACTCAAGTTGAACAAATCTCAAGCCTCACCTCCAAAAAAAACTCAAGCTAGTGTCTATATGATTGATTTAACTAGAAAGTCTTGAAGCTTCAAAATCAAAAGAGAGGAAGTGTTGATAGCTCGCCAAGTTAGGTCTAAGTGAACCGTGTGTTGCAAAAACACAAGGGATTTTTTTTGTAAAGTTAAGGCTAAATTATTCATACTAAAAGAAATTTGTAAGCCATTTTTTTCTTAATAAAATA
This sequence comes from Vicia villosa, assembly GCF_029867415.1. Lineage (NCBI taxonomy): Eukaryota > Viridiplantae > Streptophyta > Magnoliopsida > Fabales > Fabaceae > Vicia > Vicia villosa. Next base: position 189,018,545 of record NC_081182.1, on the reverse strand, counting down.
TTCCTAAACATGTTTTTGAGTGGTGCCAGTTGAATCAGGAACTATCAAAAAGTTTTGGACAAAATTCTGAATTGTCAAATCGATTGGCACTCAAACACAATCCAAAAGGTTAGTGAAAAAGTCATTTTTAAACGTTTGTGATAGTGTCTTAATGAACGGTAACAACTCAGTCTCTCTCTAAAATGTTTTTCACTTTCTCTCACTTTATTTTAGCTGCAGCGCTTTGAGAAAGTTCTTTTTATTTTGTGTGGAATTTGTGTATTCTGGAAAGAGAATTGTTGTAAATTCACAAGAAGGTATTTCTCTCTTGGTTGAATAATTTCTCATCAAGGAATTGTTTGTTTAGGTTTAAATCTAAAACCTTTAAAAGCATTAGTTTTGGGGTTTTACTTTCTAAGTCGTCGGTTCAGTTCATAAGCTCAACCTGGTCAAAATCTTACTTCAGTTCGAGATCAACCCGCTTTAAAATCTCAATTCAGTCTGTGAGTAAGCCCGGTTTAAAAGCTCTCTTTAGTTCTAGATAAGCTAAGTTCAAAATCTTACTTTGGTTCGTGGTCAGCCTAGTCAAAACCTCGATTCGATTCATGGTCAATATTGACTTTCTTAGCAAGTGTACTAATTTAGTTTGAAGTAATAAAATTAATTACTCTCCATAGGGATTAAAAATTTAAACAAGATAATTATTATGCGAATTGAATAGAATACGAGGGGTTTTCAAGTTGGTTTGCAGAAAATAAATTACACGAGTAGAACTGATAAAGATATGATAATTAGAAGTCAATTAGATCTTATTAAAATCCCGTAATTGTCCCCTATTGATGATTGTGGACTACTAGAATGGAATTTATTCTAAAACATTATGACGAATTAATAATACCACCGCACCCAATTCCTTGATGTATGACTCACTAATTTAACTATAACTCCCTAATTCCTTAAGAGACTTCGAAGCAAAACTAGGTGATATATGTGCATTATTTATCTAGCCACAACTTATAATTACATATTCCTATTTAATTACTAACTTGAACAATTATCCTATTTCATATTAATAGACTTACGACCAATAATTTCTATTAATCTAATCTCACTTTGCACGTTCGTCAACATACAAAGAACATTACAAATAAGAATAATTTAGTAATAATTAAAAAAATAAAACCTTCAAATAGAATCAAACATTCATATGATCCAATAAAGTATAATTAGTTTCATCTCAAAGACATGATAAAAAGAATTTAGCTACTCATAGTGTAACAAAGAATTACCATAAGTTATATGAAGAATACATGAAAATCCAAGGAGAAATTTGTCTCCAATAAATCCCAAGGTCTCCAAAATCACACTAAAATTCTCATGGCCGTCACTCTTTCGTATGCAAAAATCAGGACCCTTCCGAAAGTTTATTTTCCCCTTTTAAAAGCTAAAACATGGGAAAAATTACCCATCGTGCACACGGTGCTTCAGATCGTGTACGCGATGCATCCTATTATGGATGCGATACCTATTCCCCAGCTCCCATCTTGTTCACGATGCCCCCACGACTTCCACGCAATTTTTCTAGTAGAAGGTTTGCTCTTTGCTTGAAACTTTTGTACTTTTTCATCTCTTTGCCTTTACTTTTCACTTGATCAGATCTTGACCATTTCTTCTCTAATTTGATCTAAATTAACTCCAAAATACTTCAAATAAATAAAAAATGCTTATAAAATTTACGTAATGACAGAGTATCATCAGTCATCCTGGTTAAAACCTCGGTTCGGTTTGTGAGTTTAACTTAAAATTTCACTCTAGTTTGAAATAAGTCCATAGAAAATATCGATTTAGGTTGGGGACTAACCCTTTTAAGCTCGTGTTTTTAAGTAATATTAAATTATTCTCTCCTCAAGTTCGTGTTTGAAAGAAAGACTAATTGCTTCTCTCCAGTGTTTGTTGTTTGGTTGAATATTAGCCCGATACTTCATTTATTCTTGTGTAAGAGTGTGCGAGAGTTTAACCTACTAAAAACTCTTAAGCATTACTGGATACTTTCAAGATCAAATATTGGGGACATGATTAAAGTATTCTTAAATGAACCTTTATAAATTCCTGGTGTCACTTCTCTTTCCCTTAACTTTTTATATTTCTCATTTTTACTTTCCGTTGCTAGTTTGCAAAATATTTTTTAAAATATTTATAAAATCTGAAAATAACCACAAAAGTTTTTTCAAACTTTGTTTTTCTGAATCCCAATATTTAATCTCCCATCTTGTGTGTGGAGTTACATTTTCAACATTAAGAACAATCTTGAAGCACTATGGCTAAATATATGAAAAGCTGGAAGATTTAGAAAAATGATGAGAGAAATGAAAAGTGAGGTTTTTCACATTATCTGGTTGTGAAAAATGATAGAGAATCTTTATATTTTGGAGAAAATTTAATTAATCTAATCAAATAGTTTAACGATTATGCATCTAATAATCAATTATTGAGACTCAAAATGGAAGGCTTTGCTTTGGAGGAGATAAACCTACTCTAATGGGATACAGACCCAAGAGGCAATAGCGACGATGGGAGTTTTACTCCAAATGGGATACAGACCCAAGGCTTTGCATATGCATAGTATTGAGTCGCATATTGAGTTGCATTAGAGTCATTGTGATGATGAAGTGATTGTTATACTGTGTTGGTCATATCATTGTGAAGTTGAAATCATTTGATATGAATGGTTGATGTGTTATGGATGTGATGTATGTGATTGAAAATGAAGCATATGTGATGTAGATGTATATATATATATATATATATATATATATATATATATATATATATATATATATATATATATATATATATATATATGAATTAATGATATATGTATACGTGTGGATATGTGAATCATATTTGATTGATGATGATACATGTGGTGAGAAATGTGATTACTTGTATACTTTGATATAAACGACATGATTTCAATGATATAAATATATTCTATAATGGTTTGTGAATTGGGATAGAGATGAATAGGCGCATTTGGTGATATATGTTTATACTTGCAATATGTTGGTGAATCATGTACATGTATTTATAATTGGAAAACGTGTATACGTGATTATGTGAAGATAACTTGTATATTTGGAATATGATTATGTTTGTATACAATTGTTACTTTGTTAATGTTTTTGGAAAGGATGTGTACATGGAATATATATGTTGGCGAAATATAATTATGTACATTGTTTAGTAACCATGTTTGATCACCTGGAATTGAATGAGTTAAACATGTGGTTCTTGATATATTGTATATGAATCCATGTTTATGTGAAGAGTGATGGATTCATGAAATGTATTCTTGTTGTGTTTTACATTTCCCATATTATGTTTACTTATAATGATTTGAATTCTCACCCTTATGTTTGAATGTTACCTTTTGTTGGTAATGTGCAAGTATTTGAGAATTGAAGGATTAGTTGCCGTTAGTCCAAGTCGGATTGTTGCTCTAATACGTAACACTCGGGGGGATGAACGCTAGTTGTTTAGTTGTTTGATTTTATTGTTGAATGACTATGTTGATACATGAAAATTAATTATTGATGTTAAAATGGATTTAAGTTGAAAAGATGTTATGTCGTCAAAGTTGTTTAATGTTGTTCCACTGTTTAATGTTAATAAAGTTGATTCATGTGGTTTTAGTTCATCAGAGTATTTGTGTTATGTATCTATGATGACACGATATGGTTGTTAAGTTGAATTGTAATACTCCAATTGTTTGTCGAAATAGAGTTTTATAACTCTGATTTCCTTAATAATTATCGGGGTAGAATTGAGATGTTACAGTTGAAGAAATTTTTGCAGGAGCTTGGTTTTGTTCAAGACAAATGCGTGTTATTTCTTGATAGTCAAAGTGTTATTCATCTTGTTAAGAATCTAACTTTTCATAATAGGTCCAAACACATTGATGTGAGATATCATTGGATAAGTGATGTTTTGGATGCTAAATTATTGGAGTTAGCTAAAGTTCATACAGATGATAATGATTCTGATATGATGACTAAAGCGTTACCAAAAGAAAAATTTAAAATTTTTTGTGATATCGTCAGTTTGGCGATTTCCTCCACATAGTTGTGTAAGGGATATTTGTTGGGTTTGGACTCCCTTCCTATGTGGAGAAAGGCGCAAATATGATTAGTCTATTTGTCTCAACTATTTAATTGGAAAGGATTAATTTAGGGTTGAGAGAGATATATAGAAAATTAAGATTCAAAAGAGAGAAAATAGGAGAAAAACCTATTTTTTGTTTTTTTATAACCAGTCTCACTAAATCGACGATCCCTGATTTGTTAACTGTCGAATCAAGCTCAAATTTGGAGGAAAGGTTTGAAACACATGTATCTAAATTTTGACCATTTAGAATTTCAAAACAATGTCTAAGTTGAGAGATATCTGCTTCGCACTGAAGCTGCAGATTTGGATAATTTTTCATATTTTTTACTCTTATTTGTAAGTTAGTTTACTTTGTGATTTGTGGTTGTTAGCAATAGCTTTGCGAATCACTTCAAGAATCTCTTGTATTCTTATTTGGTTATAGTGGAGCTATTTCTTTAGTCTGGACGAATCGTGATTTTTTACTCTCATATTGAGGGGGTTTTCGTTAAAATATCGGTGTTCTTTTGTGCCTTTATTTGTTTGATTTGTCGTCTTATATTTGTTGTTGATCCTCAAGGTTCCTACAAGTGAGGAAAATTTTATATCCGCTGCATATTGGTCAATTGTTGTGTGTTAATTTACATCACAAATGAAATGATATCTTCCTATACTTTAAAACTCATCATAATGAATTATGCTAATCTACTATGTAAATGTTTTTCCAACCATAATCGGTCTCATCCTACTAGAATGCGTAAGTGGAATGCATACAAAGGTAGTAATATGATTTTGAATGTTAATGACAGTAGACCCAGTAATTCCACTGTCTCGGGTTTTGATGGATTGATTTGAAACGCTAATGGTGTGTGGATTTACGGTTTTGCGGGTAATATTGACTATTCTAACATCTTTCATGCTGAGTTGATAGCGCTATATCATGGATTGCAGGAGGCCAAGGAACTTAGCATTAAAAACCTGATGTATTATTCGGAATCCAACCTTACTATTAAGTTTATCTCAGAGTCTATTAATATTTGATATCATTGTTCCACGATTCTTCACAATATTAAAGAGTTTCTTTTCAAGGAATGATAAGTTCAACTATTTCATACTCTTAAATAAGATAATGTTTGTGCTGACTATCTTAAAAAAACATGAGATTTGTGATGATGTCGTGTATTAGCCTTTTACGGAGCCACCCGTTAAAATTATTACTCTTCTACTAGTTGATGTTAGTGAGAATTTATTTTTGGAAAATTTTATTTATTTATTTCTTTTCCTTTTTTCACTTGTAAAAAAAACTTATGTTTTACAATCAGAAAAATAAATAAATTATACGGAGACAATTAACAATAGTCATTCTCTTCACATCTATTTAATTATCCCTTTCTTCTATACATTGTTGATTGAACCTTTCTTTTATTTGGGATTCGATTTAACATCAAACTTTCTATCAGACAATGATCAAAAGTTTTCAACATCTCTTTAACATCATTCTTTTCTTTTTTTTCAAACTTGAGTTGTAATCCTTGTTTGAAAGGAGTTATTTGATTCCAAAATAATGCAATAGTAGTAATAAAGTGGATTTTGGAAAAAATGATAAATATATCAAATAAATGATAGTAAATATTTACCATTACAGGATTCATTCTTATCGTTAATTAAGAACTCAAACGATCTTTGTCCTAATACGTAACAAAAATTGGGAAGCTCCACAGCCACGCGCTAATTCCATTTTGTTACTTACAGTACGTAGTACATATTTTTATTAAAAGAATAAAAAAACCTTTTGAAATTTTGAAGTGCCCTTTTCCTTCTCCCCACCATTCTCAGACGGTTAACTTCTAAACACTTTCCTATTTAAAAGCTTTTCACCCATTTTTCTTTCAAAATATCCCAAATCATTTTCGATCCTAAGTCTTCTTCTTTGCTTTAACGTTTTCTATCTCTTGTTACTGCTTTCATCACAATGTCTCGCCGCGGTGGAGGAAATCATCCCGAAAATCGCCGGAGTCAACCATCTCCTGCACATTCTCAACAATCATTCGTCAATGTTGCAGGATCAGGCCGTGGTGGTGGTGGTCGTGGCTCTCGCGGTGGACGTACCGCCGGTTCTTCTTCCTCCGGACATCCACCTCCTCCGTCATATGCTCCGGCCCCGGTTACCTCTCCTCCATCTGTTGTTGCAGCTCCGGTTGTTCGTCCATCCGGATCTACACCACTATGATGTAAGTATAATTTGCTCATAAGTTTTTTGTTGTTGTTTATTATGTTGGTAAGTTACAATGTGGTATGGATTTCAAGAGGATCAGGACTTTCTAACCTGTTGCAGCGTCTCCTCCATCGTCTTCATCCGATTAAATAAAGCGAATCGTTCTTGTTTGTTATTTTTCTTCTGTCCAGACCTTATTTTAGGAGTGCATTTCCGAATTCCTCCAAGGGGGGTGAATTCGGAGATGAACTTCCGAATTCACCAATTTTCTGAAAATTAACCTTATTTCGGAGATGTATCTCCGAAATCAATATTTTTCATTAAAATATTCACCTTTTCGGAGATTCATTTCCGAAAACACCTTTTTTTTCCAATAAAAGTACGTTTTCGGAAATGAACTTCTGAAACAAGGGGTATTTTTGTAAATTCGCCAGAGGTGGCCAAGAAGGTTAGGAGGTTGGTTAAGAAATTTTCTAATAATTTCATATAATTGATTTCATTTTTTTCTCTCTCCCTGTCATTCCAACTTGTGAATTATTATGAATTACTATGAAGCACGGACACCTCTAGGATTTGGCGTATCGCGGTGTCTGTCACGCATCGGTGTCCGACACTTGTATGACACATGTATGATGTGTCGAAGAAGTCAAACAAGTGTTGGAAAAGTCAGACAAGTGTCTCTTAAAAGTTGATTTTTTACTTTTTTTCGACACTCATTTAATCAGTGTCCGACACTCATACCATAATGTTTGACAACTTAGACAAGTGTTGCAAACAAAAAATTATCATTTTTAATTACTTCAACACATATTTACATATTTTTTTCGACAAATCTTACACATCTAAAAAAGTTAAACATATAGTAAAACAATCTTATTTGTAAAAAATTAAAGACATTAATGTTGATTAGAATATTTTTAACTATTTTAATAATATATGAATAAATGAAGCTCAAATGTTACCTTATATGTAGCGATGTTGATATTCTATATTTTTGACATTATCGATGTCGGAATGTCGTATCGTATCGCAGTCGTGTCTGTGTCAGAGTATGTTTCATAGGTGAAGTATATTAAGCTGTGAACATTCATATGTTGTCACACATTAATAAGTATTTTCCTAATAATGTTATTAATAGTATTACAAATAGAATGTCGACATATTGTGACTTTTTAACCTCTCCACCACTCTCTCAATGAAACAAGTTAACATTTTGCACACTCATCACACAAAATCAAAACTCAAACACCAACCTTAAGTGTCAGCAACATAAAGAGTTTTTGTATTTTCTATTACCATGATGTTCTTATAATCAAACAATCTAGAAACAAGTCATTAGTCATGGTTCATATTAGGTCTTTAACTAAAGGTATACGACTGGTAGTTGAGTCGCGGTGTAATGTCGCATTAGTCATTAGTCATATTCCATCTAGCACCAACACTCCTGAAAAAGTGTTTGTTTCGGTGTTAGATGTCAGTTTCAGTGTCTATGTCCGAAATCAACGCCAACATTTATGATTATATTTAATTTATTTATTTTTTAAAATTATTACCGACGTCAACGTATCAGAGTCTGTGTCGTGTTTTCATTGTCCATGCTTCATAGGTCGTATTTGACCATGATTCTTTAAATATAAATTGCGACGAGGCTATAATGATCACAGCGACCACTCTTTAAAACATGGTCATTAGGCCTGTTTGGCATAAAATCAAAAAAATAGTAAAAGACAATGAACTGATCGAATTTTGTTAATGCAGTTCGACTAATGGTACTTACTTCTGCAACTATAAACCAACTATAGTTCTGCGATAAAATAGGGTTATATTATTACAAGTCATATATATAATTCTACAGGTGAATTTACGATAGTACCTTGAACAATACTCAACAATATGTTTGATTTTTTATTTGTTTAGTCTTTAGTTATGTCAATTAAGCTGGTTTGAGAATCGCTTTAGCTTTCGTTTATCATCTAAATTGCAATTTTTCAGTCATTTACTTATATATTCCTTGATCTGAACCACTCAAATGAATTTTTTTGACTATTTTTGTCCTAGGAATATGCTTCTTTGCATATATTCTACAACAACTAATTGCAGCAGTCTTAAATAAAGGTCCGCGAATGTGATTTGAGCTGCAATGCGACCATATTTGAGTCTGCATCGGCCGAATTTGACTGCAGTTCTCCGAATATCAAAGATTTATAGACGCAGCTGCAATGCCACCACTTCACTCGTCTTTGCTGCTCGGACAAAATCGGGAGCACGAAACTTTTTTTTTTGCGTCGCAGTAGCGGATGCTCTAGCTGCTTTTAGTTGTCCTTTCCAAACTATCACTTCCGGATTTCCAAGTGCTAAATTTTCACTGTCTAAGAGCTTCTCAACAAAATTAGCATTAAACCATATTGTGTGAAACTATTAGTTGCATGAAGAAAACAAATTCAATTCAATTTTAACAAATTAACCCTCCAACTGATACTAATACATGACAATTGCAACCACAAAGTCAAATATTTAACAGCTACCTCGGATGCCACCATGTCAAATATTTAGTAGCCACAATGATGCTAGCTACTTTTCCTTCTTTCCAATCGCAAGTAAAAATATATTAGAGTAGAATCACAAAGTATAACCACATCTCTCTTGATACACAATATGCAAAAACTGAAATGTATGGATATATTCAAATAAACTCATGACAACTCTGCAATGCATGAAAAACGAATGGAACATAAGAGGCCAATACACTATATTTCTAGTCTATCTGGTATCATATTGTGGTCTCATGTATAAATCATTTATGTATCTTTCACTCTAACATAGAACATCACAACTTCAATAACCTTGACAATTAATCCTAATAATACAAAAAGGTAAAGAAAAACTAATCTCACTTTAATACCTATAAATCTTAGTGTTTTTCCACATGCCTCTTTGTAATTTGTTTAACAACAACGATAATTTTCATTTCACCGTGTTTTCTCGGTCTACCATACTTTGACTAGAAGTTGCTTCAGATTTATGTATCTGAAAAATCCAAAAAAACAAATATACCTATAACTTTAGTCCATTGACAAGCGGATGCACAAGGATCCCTAAGTTGTCAATGTCATCCTTAACAATTCAATAACTTCCTGCAAATCAAATTAAAGAAAGAAAAACATAACCAAGACAAAAGTCAAATGTATATGAAATTCAATGAAATTGCATAAAATTCAACAACCTATATATGGAGATTTCAAAACAAAAAAAATCAAGGTTAGATATAGTTCAAAACCTAAATACATAACAATACTGAAAGCATTAATTACTCTATAATATGAAATTGAGCAAAGTTACACAAATGCAACAACCTGATTCTATGAGATTTCATAAATTGAAGATTACATTGCTTTTAGAGAACCAAATCCTAATTTGACGCTCAAATAAACACGAAGAAGATGAAAAATATGCTCTAGGGTTTTAATTTGGGGCTTGAGATCAGAGACAGCTCAGAAATTCAAAGAACGGGTGGGAGCGAGAGGATGCAAGATTCATCAGACACGGAGAGAGGATGAGAGATCAATTAGAGAGTGAGCACGCCGATGAGTTTAATTAGAGAATGATGAAGACATGATCGATTGGAGATGGTAGAGGATGGTGTTGATTACATGTGGGAGAAGATGATGTCGATTGGAGATGGTAGAGGATGGTGTTGATTACATGTGGGAGAAGATGATGTCGATTGGAGACATGGTAGAGGATGGTGTTGATTACATGTGGGAGAAGATGATGTCGATTGGAGACATGGGAGGATGATTTCGATCACAAACGGAGGCTCGCGGTTGATCGGAGACGGAGAACGAAGATGTTCGAGGCTGAAGAACAAATTTGATCGGAGATGAAGAACGAGACAGAGGAATTGTATTTGATGTGATAAACAACAAACGAGAACACAAGTGAAAAATAGAGATTCATATTATATATTTAATGTTGATTTATTTTGGATATCATATTATATTAAACGAAATGGACAAGTAGTTGTTGAAAAAAAGTAACAGTAATAATGTATAATATATATATATATATATATATATATATATATATATATATATATATATATATATATATATATATATATATATATATATATATATATATATATATATATATATATATATAACTGTTTTAATAAGTCGGCAATTTAGTATTAGCTGTCAAAAAATCTAACTATCGTTAGTTTGTGAAATTTTAGTTAATGGATTGTTTGTTTAAAAAAAATATTAATTGATTGTTTTTTAAATTGAGATTAGCCATGAAAACGATTGGTAGAAAAATTATGGTAGCTAATCCTTCATTTTCTTGTAGTGTATTTACTTTAGTTTAATTTACATAAAAAAATATATTTAAAAAAAACATTGAAAATTTAATTTATAGTATCATAGTAACAATGCTTTGGTATCATTTTCTTAGTGGAAAAAAATAGAATAATGTAATTAGGTCGTGTAAGATAAAGTTTGATACACTATTATCTAATTCCTTCATCTCACAATAAGTGATTCATTGAGTCATTTCACATATATTAAAAAAAGTGTATAAAAGTAAGAGAGAGAATAATATTTTTACTATTGTGCCCCTATCATGTATTGGGAATGATGAATTTTTTATTAAATAAAGGGTAGTGGAAAAAGTATATTAGAAATTGAAATGGAGGGAATACTATGTAACCGTTCCAAATCATGATATTAGGTTGCATAATGATTTCTTAACACGTAGTAGAAGTTCTCAAATAAAAAAGGTTGAACCACGACACTTAGTTTGTTAAGTAAGAGAAGTAAGAGGCTTTTAGATGTGAAGTACCCACTGGGTATAAACTCTACTTTGAAAATGAGTCAGAACCCAAAATAATATTTTCTAGTAGAAATGCCTATGTAATGTAGAACTTCTGCACATTAATGCCCCATCGTCATAATTGTGCAGTGCGACAAGTAGGACACAAATCGAGTTTTTATTCACCCCATAAGCTCAACAAATGTCCTGTTCTGGGACACATTTGAGAGATTCTGACAAGATTCAAATGACATCCAGGTATTTCAAGCTTCCTTAGTCGAGCTCTTTGGAAAGCAAGTATAGGAGAAGAGCCATATAAATTTCAAAACAACGTTTGTACTAAAGAAGAACATGAAGACACTCAATATCAAGTATCTTGTAGTAAAAGCCACTTCGCAATACAACATCATTGCGGGGAAGCCCACCTTTAAACTGTTAGGGGTCGCCTTGTTAACCTTGCATTTAAACATGAAATATTATCTACCTAACAGACAAGTTGGAGTAGTCCAAGACGATCAATAGATCGCCTAAGAATGTTATTAGAGCAGCCTCAAAATAAAAAGAGTATGGATGGGTAGTCGTCATTCTACAATTAGGTGCACATGGAATGAATGTAGTGAATTTTGACCTTAGGATATAACTTGAGAAGGAAAGACTTACTTCCACAGAAAATTTAAAGGAGGTCCAGATTGAGCCATGAGATTTTCAATTCACAAAATGTGGCATCTCCCTATCTGAAGCAAAAGAAGAAGAAAAAGAAGAAGAAGAAGAAGAAGAGTTGTTCGCCCTATTAAGTAGAAACATCGACTTGTTTGCCTCGACACTCGTAAACATGCCAGGTATAGAAGTCATAGTGATATGTCGTTGCCTCAGCATTGACTCCATAGTGAAATAAATGTCTCAGATAAAAGTGAAAAGTGGACGACAAAAAATAAGCAGTAATTAATGAGGAGGATGATAGGTTGAAGAGTGTAGGCAGGGCCGGCCCAAAGCAGGTGCAACCTGCTCTAATGCACAGGGCCCAATAAAAAGGGCCCATTTTTACAATACAAACATCTATCATATAAGAAAAGTCTACCATTTGGGACTTTCTTAGGCTATTCACATCAGCAACTCTTCTATGGTTAATCCACATCAGCACTGTCAATTTTCTATTCTCTCAATCTTTGATTCACGTATCTATTGTTATTCCAATTCCAAAAACGGTTTCATTCACGTATCTATCGCTATTCCAATTCCAAAAACGGTTTCACACGTTCTCTTTTTTCTACCGAACTGTTTCGATTCCAATTCCAAAACACGGTCTCTCTTTATATCGATTTGTTTCTTCCCTTTTATTCTTCCATTCATTCACGTTCAATTCTGCCGGTTACGTATTCTTATTGTTTCCACGGTTACAAACAGATTCATCATTCACCACCCACTTCCAATCTTTCTCTCCAATCTTCTTCTTCTACAGCGGTTTCTTATTCTGATTTTGGATTATCAAATTCCCATTTTATTATTCACATGAAACAAATTTGCAAATTCCCATTTTATTATTCACATGAAACAAATTTGCAGCTTCTTTGTTTAGGGTTTTGTTTCCCTATGGAATTGAAATTTATTCTTTCAATAATTATGGAATTGAAATTTATTCTTTCAATAATTATGGAATTGAAATTTGTATTGATTTGTTATTTTTGTTGTTTTATTATGGGTGATGGAGCAGAGAGAACAGTGAAGAAGGTGAAAATTTGAAATTGTCCAAGGCTCTTACCATTCTTGATGGGACGACGGTTTCTGATGCGTGTAGATGAATGGCGGCTCGCCGTGTGGATGCTGTTTTGTTGACTGATTCCAGTGCTTTGCTTTTCGGGATTCTTACTGATAAGGTTTGTTGATAAATTTGTGTTAATGTTTTATCAAATGCGATGTTCAATGTTGTTGATTTGTGTTGATTCCCATGGCTATTACATTTTTCTGTAAGTTCTCCATAATTTTCTCTTATTGTTCAATTCGATTAACCTAAATTATAGCCTTAATTATTGCATTAATTTTTATTCTATAGTTTCTAAAAAATGGTTTGATTGTGTTGTTGATTAAGAAGAAGAAGAAGAGGATGATTATGAGTTTAAGGGAAGTGAATCAGAGGTTGAATGACCTGATATGTTGGTTTTTACTGCATTTCTTTATTCGTTTTTGCCGTAGTCGTCCAATTCTGAAGATAATAGTGTAATTGGTGATGTGAGTGTGGCTGAAAATGATGACATAATGAATGAGAATTTGGTTGTTAAGAAGGGTTTGTTATCTACAGGTAAACAATCACTTGCTAGAATGGGCGGGTTTCAAACTCGGGAGTGTGGGAGGGATGCTTTTGAAAGTGATGGGTGTGGTGTTGAGATGAAACATATTCATCTGTTGAAATAGGATCTGGTAAGCCTTTGGTTGATTGTTTGCAGATGTTTCAGAATCCTTTGAAGCTTCGCGACTCAACATCATCATCAACGCAAAAACAACAGCCTCAGGCATCACTGCTCGGTACAGTTCCTTTACCCTCAATCAATGAATTGTTGTTTATTATTTTCCACAATTTTTTGAGTATTTTGTTAGATTTGTTGTTGCCTTTTCGTTTTGCTTGATGAGAAGAAATGGAATGAAGGTTTGATAATTGAAAAGAAACAGAGATGAAGAGGTCCTGTTGTGCTAAACAATATTTGATATTGTTTCTATATTTAAGGAATCATGGACTTCATCTTTGGCAATAACACTTCTCTTTTGGAGCATTGTCATATTCAATGCAAATATGTAGAGTTTCAGTACCGCACAGCCTTTCTCACCAATCTCCTTCACACGATGAGAACTCCAAAAACAAGAACTCAGGTAAGCGTTCAATCTTGATTTTCGTTTCCGATTCGCATTTCCTTTTAGTTCTACGATTCTTCTGCAATTAAAGGAGATGATGGATATTGATTGATGGTGATGATTGTTGTATGATTCGGTGAAGGTGATCGGGTTCCAGAAAGAGAATCGTGCAGACAGATGAGAGAATTGTAAAGTTGATTCAGATAATTCATTATTTGAAGGAAGTGGTACTTTCCCTATTTCATTCCTTATGCTCCTTTGTAATAATGCACCTTGAACAATTACAACTTAGATCACCAGATCTGAAAGTTGTTGTGGATCCTTCTTGGACGAACTTTTGACATATGGGTTTTTTCAATTAAGATATGAATTTGATTCTTAACTAATGAAAAATATTGTAGGTTGGTTATGAAAAAAGAATATGAGAGCTTTTAAAAATGTTGAATTGCAGAAACTCATTTCAACTTATTTATTTAGTTATTAGAAAATTCACAGTGCTTGTAGGATTATTTCAATGTTATTTTCCTGCCAGTATTTATTGAAAAGTTTACTGAATTGCTATGAACCTGTTTCCCGTGTTTTTACAGAATGGAAACTACAATGAAGATTATATAGAGCATGATGAAAGATGTCTCACAGAATTAGGGCGCGGGAATTTGGAAATATTTGTCCTTCCTTATATATTCAGGTAACTTAAACAATACTGTTGTGATCAGATGTACAAATTAAATAGAAAATGGAATTAAGAGATAAGACACTGCACCTCCCATTGTTTCAGAGCATAAGTCCCAAGATCCTCTAAGATCGGGAGCCTCACAGTAATATTAGAAGGCATTGATTCCCTCGGCAAAGTTCCACTGCCATATTTAATCACAAGGACAAGTTACCAGCTAAAGCAAATATTACAGGTGTATGACAGCAGTCTACATTTTAATAACCACATTATAGTAACCGTTTTTTTATAATGAATTGAGTTCAGGAATGACTATTAAACAACATTTTGGTCCTATAATTTCATGAAGCAACCACCTATCATCTATATAGGTTTGTTAACTTATAATAACGATCCAAATTCTGAAAATTCAGTTGTTAGTTGAACGTGAGCAAAAATTTCAAACTGAGGTGAAAGAAATCCGTAAGGTGTTTTATTATGAACTCTGCAACAACAATACAAATTGGCATTGGAATTTGAAGCACACTTGAGCTGTTCTGATCACAATCACAGGAAGATAGACAATTTATCTAACACTGACTTGGCTCTTTTGTTGACACGATTCCAAATTAACTTAGTTTTTCTTGCCCTATCTAATGTTTAATCATTGATGTTAAATATGAAGCGTTTCAAGCAAATGAAAGGAATGCATGGTAGCAGTAGTCAGGATGATAGGCAAAAGCGAGAGCAGCAACGTCAAGAGAAAGAATTGGCCAAGTTTGCTAAAATGTATCCTTTTATCAGGATTTTCTGGCTTTGTGGAAATGTTATGGCATGTCACGAACTCGCCTTAGCAATATGGATGATTCGCGCCCTGCTGAACTGATGAATTAGGTACGTATTGTTCGAATTAGTATCGACATGTTAATTTGTGAACGGGAACACGCATGACTCCATTTTCCTTCTGATTTTCTGTTGTGCCTTACTGGTGCAGGGTTGCTGTTAGCTATCGTTCAGTTAGCTTGAAATGTTCGACTCGGTTTGGTCTTGAGCTGCAGGTTTGGATTTGGGATTGAATTATGTTCATGTTTGAATGTGAGTATGGTAGATGCAGGGCTGCAATGGGTGTATTTGAGTGTAGGAATTGATTTTCCTTTAACGAATGGGTAATGGTTTATGGTATGTTTGTATGAGTTCTGAAACTGCATGAATTTGATGATATGAACTGTACTGGTGATGAATTAACTTAAAGATTTTCTGTAGATTGATTAAACACTTGATTTCAATGTTGATGTTTCAACCTCTTTTCCCTTGATGACTTAAATTTCAGGAAAGAGGAATTGTTACCAATTTTGAATCAATTGCTAAAAGACAAGGATGATATAATTATGGCTACACCTTATACAGGTTCTATTTTGGATCAATTGCTAAGAGACAAGGATGATTTTAGTTGTGTTTTCCTTAATTTTTTTTCTTGCATACTGTTAAAATATGTGCTAAAAATTCTAATATCTGCATCCTGAATGTAAAGAATTCTTGCATACTGTTAATTATTTACTATCTTAATCTTTCCTAGAATTGATGAATAAGTTGCTAACTCAAACCAGTGAATTAACTTTCTTCAGCAATTGTTTTTCATAGTGGTTTTTCTCAGAGAAAATGGTGGTGGAGGCTGGCTCGGATGGAGATATTGCTTCAACTGAGATGACAGAGTCAACAAGTCATAGTCCACCGAGTCCTTCAGGTTCTGAAAATGTCCAGGAAGTGGCTGAGATGCACCTGGAACCCAAGAAGAACAAGGTGAAGGATCAAAGAATCAAGACAGTACCCTTTTTCAAGCTTTTCTCATTTGCATACTCTTGGGATTATTTCCTTATGATTGTTGGAACTATAAGTGTTGTTGGAAATGGAGTTTCTATGCCTTTAATGACTATAATTATCAGAGATACTATTGATGCTTTCGGAGGAAACATTAACACCAAACAATTAGTTCATCAAGTTTCCAAGGTGTCTCTCAAGTTTGCAATCATGGGTGCATGCACCTTTTTCGCGGTGTTTCTGCGTAAGGATATCAAATTCTCTAGCTTAGTATAATTCAACTTGATATAACTAAAAGCTAGAAACATGTATTAGTTTTACCTTGAGATTTAAATAACAAGAGTTTGATGTACATAAAAAATCTTTCACACGTGGCTTGCTGACAAGCTGCGAGAATAAGGGCCTTATACCTCAAAGCAATTTTAAGGAAAGACATAAGCTTTTTTGACAAGGAAACAAACAATGGTGAGATTGTTGGAAGAATGTCAGGTGATACAGTTCTAATTCAAGAAGCTATGGGAGAGAATGTAATAACTAATTCATCATCTAATTGTGAGAGGGAAATTTGAAGATACTAACTAATTCTTCCATTTTTTCCTTTTTGTCATATGTCCTCAAGTGGGAAAGTTCATACAGTATTGTGATGAAAACTAGAATGATGACCACTAAACATGCTGCTACAGCAATACTGTAAGGTCGACGTTACATTTTACAATACCTTATACTGCAAGTTCATTTATAACTGAAATATAAAGTTCCATTTGTAAAAGAAAGAAAGAACATTACAAAGTGAAGTAATAGAATAAAATGAATCATAGTTTCAGTTAGTTCATCAAAATATCACATAGATCTAAACAGCTGAAATGAAATAGAACAAGCATCAGGTAATATTTTAATCACATATAGATGACAGTCTCATCTGTTGATCTTGAATTTATAACCAAATCACCGCCTTTTATTTTCCACCAATGATCCAATATTTTATGTTATTTATTTCAATTTCAGCATAATTTACTCATTTATCCAACACTTTTTAATATCTAACCTAATATCATGTCAATAATAGGAACATCAATAGTATGGATGCTATTGCAATGGAATGCACACTTGAAAGTTCATTCGAAGCCTTCTAATAGAAACCATTAGCAAGCCAATTGTCATGGGATGAAAGTGCAATGTGATTGGTTCTACATTAGACTTTGTGCATGTTTAAATTTACGTGTTTGTTAAAGTTTTGATAGATAAATGTCATGTTTTAAACTTTGTTTTTGGAATGTATTATTTAATAATTGTTATGAAGTTATTTAAAAGATGAACATTTCAGTTTTGTTTTCGAAATTTGTGTCATTGTTGAACTGTCACATGTATCATAAAATGTCTTTTCAAAAAGATTCTTCGACTATAATTTTGATTTGAAGTGTTAAAAGTGCTGATGGATAAATAACAAGTTTTAATTTGTTACTTTGTATATTGTTTAAAGTGTTTATGGTTATATCCTCAAGTTTTATCATTTGTTCAAGAAATATATTCCTTGATTCAATTTTATAAAGTTTGATTACAAAAAAGAAAGGTGAGTTTTGTTTTGGAAATTTGTCTCATTGCTAAAGTGTCATATGGTTTATATAATGTTTTTATATTGTAACATATTTGACCGTGTCTTGGTTGGAGGTGATTCCGTTTGACTTGATTTAGATTTAACAAACTTTGACCAAATATAAATCATAATTTTATAATTATTTATATTATTATTAATTATTAATTATTTGACTTTTTCTTCAAATCAAATTTACATTACTTATTTTTCAAATCTAAAACAATATAAACTTTATTTTCTTAATTATTTTATTTTTCAATATTTAATTATTTTAATATTAGTAATTTTATAATTTATCCATTTTAATTAAAATTTAGTCTTTTACTAATACATTTTATTATCCTCAATCCGTATTTTTATAACTTTTCTCATTTTAATCCAAATTTAATCTTTTACTAATATCTTTTATTTTTTATTTTCTTAATTACTTTTATATATAGGAATAATTAACTATTGATTCAAATATTTTATATATGGAATAATATATTTGATTTGTAAATTGAGTTTAATCAATTATATTAAATATTTATTATTAATTGTATTATATAATTTGATAGAATATTTCTTCATTATAATTTGTCAATTTAAGATTTTTGTTATTATTAAAAAATTTAATTATCATCAAATAATTTTAAACAATGTTAAAATTAATTTATTTTTGTTTCAAAAATGTTATCAAAATATTGAATATTAATAGAAACATGAAGTTACTGATAAAAAAATTGAATATTAACGGGAACATGTAGTTATTAATCAAAATATTGAATATTAATAGAATTTGTTTTAATATTAATGGGTACATGAAGTTACTAATCAAAATATTGAATATTAAAGATAATATTAAATTACTGATCAAAATATTAAATGTATTGAATATTAACGGAAACATGAAGTTACTGATAAAAAATGGCATGTTAACGAGAGCATAAAGTTACTGATCAAAATATTGAATATTAACGAGAACACGAAGTTATTGATCAAACTATTGAATATTAACGGGAAAACAAAGTTATTGATCAAACTATATTGTATATTAACGGGAACATGAAGTTATTAATCAAAATATTGAATATTAACGAGAACATGAAGTTAGTAATCAAAATATTGAATGTTAACGTGAGTATTAAATTACAGAGCAAAGTATATAATATTAACGGGAACATGGAGTTACTGTTAAAAATATTGAATAATAACTGGTCAAAATATTGAATATTAATGGGAAATGAAGTTTATTGATCAAAATATTGAATATTAGTGGGAACACGAAGTTACTGATCAAAATATTGAATATTAACGGGAGCATGGAGTTATTGATTAAAATATTAAATATTAACGGGAGCACAAAGTTAATGATCAAAATTTTGAATATTATGGAAAACATTAAGTTACTATCCAAATTTTAAAAATTAATAGGAACAAATTTTGAATATTAACGGGAACACAAAGTTACTAATCAAAATAATAAATGTTGACGGGAACACGGAGTTATTGACAAAATATTGAATATTAACAGGAACATTAAGTTACTGATAATTTTAACGGAAACGAATTTGGAATATTAACGGGAACACGAACTTATTGATCAAAATAATGAATATTAACGGGAACAAGGAGTTACTGATCAAAATAATGAATATTAACAAGAACATGAAGTTACTGATCAAAATTTTGAAAATTAACGGGAAGAAATTTGAAATATTAACGGGAATACGAAGTTACTTATCAAAATAATGAATATTAACGGGAACATGAAGTAACTGATCAAAGTATTTTTCTATTAATTATGCATTTTGAATGAATCATTATTATAAATGGAGTTTGTAGTGGTTTCTCATTGGCCTACAAGACAGAGCTGATAGTTTGAGATTGGGCTGATAGTTTGTAGTTATAATTGAGCCAAAATAATTAATTTTCTCCTTAGCTAGCAAAAAATAATCGATTCTCCTTAGCTGATAGTTTGAGATTGGGCTAATAGTTATCACTAATTGAATTATATAATTTGATTGAATATTTCTTCATTATAATTCGTGAATTTGCGATTTTAAAACTTTTCCTTCATTATAATTTGTTAAATAAAATATTACTATTTTTATAACTTTTTCAATTTTACCCAAAACTTAATCTTTTACTAATATCTTTTATTTTTCTCAATCACAATGCGCGAAAACGACGGGTACCCGTGCGAACGCACGGGTAAGACACTAGTTAGTTATAAAGAGCCCTACATGAACTTTGTAGGAATTTGAAAAAATTTAAACTAGTCATAAATGGCCCCACATGGCCTTTGCAGATAATTTTAGTTCATTCAAGCGTGAGACACTTATTTATAGTGTATCCTTCCTTTAGACAATTTCAAGCATCCGATGTGGAATTTTTTCTTCTTTATCTCTATCCTTGTTCTCTTTAGATATAACAAAGGAAGTAAAATTACATTGGTTAACTGAAATAGAATTTCTTGATTTTATTAACATCACTACTATAAAGCTCTTTAGCATTTGAATTTTTAATCAATTAATTTTCAAAATTGATTATAATAACAGTTTCACTGAATGAAGTATAGTCTTTGATGAAAAACTTTTCTTATACATGATAACTCTTAATTATTGTTTCAAATATCTCATTCATTGCTACATGAATTGCTCATGTTGTAGTTAGAATATCTTAAACAAAAAATCATTCATAGTTTTTGTTTTACTTTTTAAAAGTCGTTATTATTTTGCAGTATAACATGAGTAAATTAACATTGACTTAGAATTTTACTTTTGCTAATTTTATCAAATTCAACTTATTAGAATTATACTTCGAATAAACAGATATTTAATTTTCTAATACTCACTTCTTTCTAGTTTCTCATTATTTACCCAATCTCTTCTTTACTTTAATGTTTTTTTTTATTATTTCTTCTTTGATTTAATCTTCAAATGGTTATATTTTTAAGTATTTGTATGATGTTTTGTCCCTGGTGCAAGAGCAAGAGTTCCAAATTTTGGGAAATCTCAAGTTTTAAAAGATCAGATTTTTTGTATAAGTATTAATAGAAATAAAAAAATATTATAATAAAAATAAATTAAAATTCTATGAAAAAAACTCAATATATAAAAAAAATGAGATTGATTAAAAATTAATAATTAAATTTATCTTTAATTAATATATAATTATATTTTTAATGTGTCTTTTTTATTTTATTAATTATATATATTTTAAATTTATATCCATTTTTAAAATTAAAACAGGGCCTCCAGATTAATTGGACCGGCCCTGAGTGTAGGCTTCATAAATCGGGTCAAATATCCAATATGGTTGTTTAACGGGGACGAGGGTCCCAGCTCCAATTTGTGCTTTTTATTAATTGAGTAGAATTTAGGTAACTAAATCTTGTTCCAACATACCTTTAATAATATTTAAAATTAATTCACTAGGATGATTACCATGAAAATGAAAATAACAGTTAGGATATTACAGATTCACTAGTAGGTGAATACTTGATGAACATTAGTAAATTATCGAATAAAACAAATAGCATATGGTAGTATGATAGCATAACTGATGCATATGAGTAATAGAGAAAATAAAAGGATATCAATAATAGAAAAGAAACAGTGGTGCATAATTGTTAGCAGTGTTATTTTTGGTTAGCAGAACTAAACCTCAATGATAGAACAGTAGCAAAATAAAATGATTGGTGAACAGAAAAGAAATAACAGACAGAGAATTGATAGCAGTTAGGGATAAATATTGGGAGTGTTCCGGGTATAATTCGCTAAATGCTAATATAATTGCGATGTTTTTGTGATGTTGCGACGCGACATATTTCGTGAAGTATTGTGATGTTTTTGTGATATAACTGTGTTGATTTATTGCCGGTGTAATGTTTTCATTGGATTGTGTTGTGATGTGACTTGACGTGACGTTACGATGTGAATATTTCTGCAAATTACCATGAAGTGCAGGATATAACGTCACGATGAGTTATCTTAATTATAGGTAACATTTGTGATATAGGCGTATGCCTCGTGATAATGTTGTTGTGATTTGTTTTATGATGATGCATTCATTGAGTCTCATGATTGCATTTTTATGACGGTCTGGATTGGCAAACAGTGACGAAGGCTTATGCCTGTTTTGATGCCTCTATTTATTGGCAATTTGCGATGGCGGTTGAAGCTCTGGGTACCACATGCATGTGCATTTGTTAGAGTCGCATTTCATTTGTGTGATTATGAGTTTATGTGATATGATGTGTGAACTTATGTGACTTGTTGTGTAATTTGAATATGAATTTATGTGAGATATTGTGACGTATGTTGTTTTGGTTGAAATAGCGAAGTAGATTAGATGGTAACGATTATACCGCAAAGTGATGATTATTATGACTTGAACCATATATATACTGTTTATCATCACCCTGTTTATATTATTTGATATCTCACCCCTTTATTTGTTTCGCCGTTACCTTTATACTGGTAATGTGCAGGTGATAGCTTTGATGAAGATTTAGACGCTGTGAGTCGAGTTGGTGGTCGCTCTGATACGTAGCACTCGAGGGGATAAACATGTGTTAATTATCTATTACTTGTTGAATTTTAATGATGTTTAATGTTGAATTGTAGCTTAAAGCTATATTGCGAAGATGTTATGATTAAATTGAAAAATTGTGAAGTTTTCTGAATTCCGCTGCGAGATAAAATAATTTGGTTTAATGAAGTGATTTTGAGGATTAAACTAAATGTCCGTTTTAATTGTATGTGCTATGTATCTATGTGAAGGCGTGAATGTCGTATATTATTTAAATGACGAAATGTGACATCTCACTTGTTGATGAAAATTTTGAATAACTCTGATTTTTCATTATAATTACGGAATAAATTGCCGGGTAGTATTGAGGTGTTACAACCCCCTGCAAATGTTTGCTCCATGAAGGTCTTCACGGGAAACTGCGCCTCTAATAAGAGCAGAAAGCCCTTCAGAAACAAGGATGAACAAGTATGACGAGAGATGATCTCCTTGCCTCAGACCTCTTCCTGGAATAATTGGTCCAACTCTATCCAAATTGATAAGAACAGAATAATGCACCGACGTCACACACATCATAAGCAAATGGGTCCATCTTTCATCAAAGCCCAACCGAAGAAGAACACCATGAAGGAACCCCTAATCAACTTTATCATAAGTTTTACTAATGTCAATCTTTAAAGCCAGATGGACTATGTTACCGCAAGTCTTTCTTTTCAAAGCATGAACTATTTCCATTGCCACCAAAGCGTTATCAAGAATGAACCGACCTTCGACAAAACCGATTGCTTCTCGAGACACACTTATCCAAAACAAGTTTCAACCTATTAGCTAGCAATTTGGCAACCAGCTTGTAAACAACATTACACCGATATATGGGACGAAGATCTTTCATGTTATTCGATTTCGAACACTTGGGGATAAGGCAGATATTAGTTTTTTTAAGCTCTGGCGGAAAAAAACCTCTGTCCAACCACAATGATGCTGCCAAGAAAATATCATCACCGCAAAGTTCAAAAAAAAAATATTGGTAAAATGCCCGATTGTGTTGCATAGAAAGTTGAATTTCGTTGCTCTCATAATAGGACAAAAAATAAAATAAAAACCTTCATTTTTAATCATTACTCACAAAATATTTTTTTTCAATCATTATACTTAAAAGCATTTCCTCTCCCTTTTGCTGCCTTTGTTTTTGTTTCGTTTAGTATTGCTCCACACTCTCTTTTCAACCTTGTAATAAATTAATTTAGTGAAATTATGTAAGAAAAAGAGTGGGATCACCATGTTGGATATGGAAGAAAAAGCCTGTGCTTCTAGAATTCTCAAAACTTGTAAAACTTGTAAACTATTTTCAAGATATGTTTAAAATTATTCATCCTAGAAGATATAGGTGTAGAAGAAAATAAATTGAATAAAATTGACAAATTATTACTGAATTCTCATTAGCAATAGTAGAATATAGGTGGCATAGAAATAGTACTTACAATACAAAACAGGTACTCATTTTTAAATGCAATATCTATTAGATAAGAAAATATTGGCAAATTAAGTATAGTGTGTATTTTATCTTTTAAATATTCCTAGTTAAACATACATATTATTGTGTTTTTAATATCATAGTATTACTTAGTATTTGGAACAATATCATAAAATAAAGAAAAATAACATTAATTAGTAGGGGTGTTCATGGGTCGGTTTGGGTTGAATTTAGCCAAAACCAAAACCCAACCCGTATATGGTACACTGGTTTGGGTGAGGAAAAATAACCACCCACAATATCATTGGGTTGGTTTGGGTAAAACCACAAATTTATGGGTTGGATTGGGTTGGGTAATGGGTTACCCAATATTATTTTTCCTTATATAATTATTAATAATATGTTACATTTTTTCTTAATAAATAGCTTAACATATTATTGTTTTTTTTTAACATCAAATGTCAAAATGTATAATGAAATTTATCATAAACATATGTTTGTAAAAACCAAAGTTACATTAGTAAAACCTAGAATTGCATAAAATACTTGCAATTTATTAGAACTAGCATCAAAATAATCAAAATGTGGTATCCTAAATAAGTTAAAATCATTACTTACTAAATAAAAGATCTTCAAAAAGTTGAAATTGAAGCAAGCAAAATTAAAAACATCAAAGTCATCACTTGTCAAATTACAAAAAAAGAGAAAAAATAGTCACTCAATAACCCATGGGTTTTGTGGGTTGGGTGTGGTTTTACCCATAACCCAATTATTTTGAATGGGTTTTCATTTTTGAAAACCGTATTCACCCAATAACCCAACCCAACCCACTTTTTTGGATCGGTTTGGGTGGGTTTTACTGGGTTTATTGGGTTTACCCAACCCATGAACACCCCTATTAATTAGTAAATGAAATTATACTTCTAATGTTATTTTTGGAAGCAGGTGAGTAAACAAAAACATCTTCGGTGGATTGTATTTTCTAATGCAGTCATTTACGAAGTCTTATGGTAACACTACAAGCATTGAATATGAGGTGCATTGAAAACTATTAGAGTTCAAAAATATGAGCCACTTGGTAGATATGTAAGTTTAATTTCCACAAATATTTTGATTTTGAAGATATGTAAATTAACTATTTGCATTGAGTTTTATTTAGTTTAGTATGATTCATAAAATTCAGAGGTTTTTTAAAAATTCACTTATTTATAGAATTATTCAAATATTTTATTTTTTGAGAAATTTTTTTGTTGTTTCATTTTTTATTTTTTGTCAAATATTTTTTTTAAATATGTCTAGAGAAGTAGAGAGTATCATTGAGATAAAATTACAATTCCAATAAATTTAACCTGGGATCTTTTATATTTTTAAAATATATTTCGCTAGAGTATTAATAGAATGGCTTAAATAGCATGTTGGTCCTTGTAAGTTGATGTGTTTTTGTTTTTAGTTTCTAACTTGAATTATTTTTAAAATAGTTCTTGAATGTTAAAATTTTGTTGGTTTTAATCCTTCAAGTTAAAATTCGCATGACGAAGCTTTATTTTTCTGTTACAAGACTTAAGCAATACAACAGTGACGAGCTTGACTATATACTTCCCTATTACAACTGATCTAGAATAGTAAAAGAAGAGGCCTAAGCCCATTACACATCTAAGGCTCAATTGTCCTTAAGCCCAATCTATTGTCCTTAAGTCTAATCTAGTGAGATACACCAATACACCCCCTCAAGCTCATTGTTGTGGCAGAAGAACAACTTTGAGTTTGCTCCTTAAATCTTGAAAAGCTGCACTTGGAAGTGGTTTTGTCATAATGTCAGCAAGTTGAGCATAAGAAGGGACATGTTGAATTTTGAGTTTATTGGCCATCACCCTTTCCCTGACAAAATGCAGATCCAACTCGATGTGTTTTGTCCTTGCATGAAGAATAGGATTGTGAGATAAGAGCACAACGCTAAGATTGTCACATAGCAGCACAGGAGAAAGACACTTGATTCTGAGCTCAGCTAGAAGAGACAGCAGCCATAGAAGTTCAGTAGTGGTGTGTGCTAAGGCCCTGTATTCAGCCTCTGCACTTGATCTGGCCGCAAGAGTTTGTTTCTTTGAACTCCAAGATATTAAATTTGGACCTATGAAAATGCAGGTACCTAAAGTAGACCTCCTGTCATCTAGATCATTTTCCCAATTTGAGTCGCTATAGGCCCTAATAGATAGAGCTTGAGCTGGATCAGCAGGTGCTAGCTTCAGTCCATGGGTAGCAGTGCCACTGAGATATCTGAGCACGCTCTTAACTGCAGACCAGTGACTATCCAGTGGATTGGCCATAAACTGGCAGGCTTTGTTGACACAAAATGCTATATCAGGTCTGATTAATGTAATATATTGTAATGCACCCACAACTGATCTGTATAACAAAGGATCTTGCATAGTATCTGTCCCAAATTTACTAAGCTTGCAGTGGCTGAACATGGGAGCTACAACTCCATTTGAAGTGTCCATGTGAACTTTGCTTAGAAAATCCCTAATATATTTTGTTTGTGTGAGAATAACAGATTCATCTTGCTGATATTTGACTTCAACACCAAGAAAGTACTCAAGTGTCCCAAGTTTCTTGAGACCAAACTGATCATGTAAGTTGGATATTAACTTGTGGATCAATAATGAAGAAGAACCTGTAATCAGAATGTCATCCACATATAATAAAGCATATAAAGTGATGCCTTGATGATTATAAATAAACAAGGAATGATCACACCTACTAGCTTTGAAGCCAAAATGAAACAGTGTTTTGTGAAGCTTATCGTACCAAGACCTGGGTGCCTGTTTCAATCCATATAGTGCCCTATTCAGTTTACACACTAGGGATTTGTTATCACTCTCAAAGCCAGAAGGTTGTATCATGTGGACTTCTTCTGCAAGACTGCCATTCAAGAAAGCATTGTTGATGTCTATCTGTTGCACTTCCCATTTGTAAGTCAAAGCTAAGGTTAAAAGAACTTTGATAGTAGCTGGTTTGACTACTGGGGAGAATGTCTCATGATAGTCAAATCCATATTGTTGGTTGAACCCATTGGCAACCAATCTGGCCTTATATTTGTTAAGTGATCCATCATATTTTTCTTTGATTCTAAATACCCACTTGCAGCCTATAGCTATTCTGGGAGATAGAAGAGAGGTAAGGGACCATGTATTGTTGGATAAAAGAGCATTATATTCATGTTTCATGGCTTCAAACCAGTGTGGTTGAGCTAGTGCATGTTTTACTGTGGTAGGTTCAGTGTGTGCCAAGAAAACCTTAGGTTTTAATTTGCCTGTTTTACCTCTAGTGACCATAGGATATGCATTTGTCACTATTGTGGTTGCAGGGGTAGTGTTGTGTATAGAAGGAGAAAGTGAGTTTCCTGAGGTAGGTCCCTATGTAGTACTGATTACTGTTTCAGATACATGTTCTTGTCCTGGGGTACCTAGTGTTGAAGTACTATTTTGTGAGGGAGAAGGTACATTTGGTAAGTCCAGCTCTTTATTTTCAGGCTCAGACCATACCTGTTGGTCAATGACATGTGTTGTCTGGTTGTTGATAGTAACTTGGCCCTGTTGATTGTCATATTGTGGACTAGACGGTACAGTCTGATTATTTTCAATAAAGGTGGTTTGATGGTGTAACTTGTTAGGGCTTTGTCCTGCAGGCACTTGCAATTGTAATTTTATGGGTAAAGAGGAGGACTCTGATTTGTTCATCACATCAGTGTTGCCAGATTTTCTTTCAACCGTAGAAAAAGGGAATCTATTTTCATTGAATACTACATCTTTGGATATGTAGATTTTCCATCACTACTTAAGCACTTGTGACCTTTATGATGGGGTGATATGCCTAAGTATGTGCACTCAGAGATTCTAAGTTGAAGCTTGTTTTTGTTTTAGGGTCTAAGGTGGGGAAAACAAGAGCATCCAAAGGTTCTAATACTTTGATAGTCAGGCATTTTTTTGAAAAGGGTCTGATAAGGTGAGTTGAACTGAGGAAAATTGGAGGTAGGGAGTCTGTTTAGCAGGTAAACTGCTGAGGAGAAACCATGATCCCAATATTCCATGGGCATATGAGCATGAGCTAATAAGGTGAGACCCATTTCTAAAATGCTTCTGTGTTTTCTCTCCACAGTCACATTCTAATGAGATGTGTGAGGACAAGTAAGTCTGTGCACTATGCCTAACTCATTCAGATATTTGGTGAATGGTCTGAATTCACCTCCAAAGTCAGATTGTACAACTTTAAGAGTAGTTTGGAACTGTTTTTGAACATATGTGAGAAATTGTTTAAAGATACCTAAGGCATCAGATTTATGCTTTAGAAAGTACAGCCAGGTGTATTTAGTAAATGTGTCAACTATAGCTAAATAATATGAGTAGCCTTGACTAGATACCTAAGGCATCAGATTTATGCTTTAGAAAGTACAGCCAGGTGTATTTAGTAAAGGTGTATTTAGTCCAGCTCTGAGATGATGAACCCTAGTTCTCATGACCACTATGAAGTACTTGTGGATCTGGTCCCAGATTTGATACGAATGCTTGCAAGAGAGGACTCTTGGAAGCACCGATTTAGAGATTGTGGAGAGAAGCCAGGTGAATAGTGCTTGATATTGCACTATCCAAGATTCATACTCTTCTGAGCGAACGTTGGCTATTCGATCTTCATCAGTTTTGAACATTGGTGGGATTTGAGGATTCACAACAAAACGATGAAGTTTGTGTGCAAGAATGATACCTTCAACTTGTTGATTCCATAGCAAGAAATTCTTCTCCTGAAGCTTGATGGAGAGCTTCGGTCCAAACACTGTGTGATTGGAAGCATTACCAAACGGAGATGATTGCGATCCCATGTGCGGCGAGCCTGAATTTTCCAGTGATGCAGCCATTGAAAGAGCTTCTTTGAAGCTTGCACTGGGATTCTTGATAACAGAGATTCACTGAGATGTGTGAATGAGGAACGGAATTGCGGAAGATGGAGAGGATCTTTAGGCGATTAATACCATATTGAAGTAAAGTTGTGCTCTGCACATTTTCATTCAAGTGATGAAGCTTTATTTTTCTGTTACAAGACTTAAGCAATACAACAGTGACGAGCTTGACTATATACTTCCCTATTACAATTGATCTAGAATAGTAAGAGAAGAGGCCTAAGCCCATTACACATCTAAGGCCCAATTGTCCTTAAGCCCAATCTATTGTCCTTAAGTCCAATCTAGTGAGATACACTAATAAGAGAAGTAGAGAGTATCACTGAGATAAAATTATAATTCCAATAAATTTAACCTGAGATCTTTTATATTTTTAAAATATATTTCGCTAGAGTATTAATAGAATGGCTTAAATAGCATGTTGGTCCTTGTAAGTTGATGTGTTTTTGTTTTTAGTTTCTAACTTGAATTTTTTTAAATAGTTCTTGAATGTTAAAATCTTGTTGGTTTTAATCCTTCAAGTTAAAATTCGCATGAAAATTTGCAGGGAAATCCGCAAGAAACCAACATATTTTAAATTCACAGGAAAATTTGAGGAAAAAACTGCAGAAAACCTACATTTTTTACTACGTATTTTGAATTTAAGGAAAAAAACAAAAAATTTAACATTCAAGGTCTATTTTTTAAAAAAACTCTAGATTAAAGACTTAAAACATAAACACGTTAATTTACAATGACCAACGTACTATTTAAACCTAATAGAAAAATTACAATAAATTCTTCAAAATACTACATTTTCAAATCTTGTATTAGTGTTTTTTAATCAAAACTCTCCCCTCTCTATTTTCTTTAAATTTTCAAATAAGGCTTAATAGTAAACAATTTTGGTGATTTTCAAGTCCTTTATAAATTAGAATCCAAAACCAAATTATTATTTATCTTTGTTATTGGTTATGGCTAGGGTTTCATAATCACTAGAATGGGTTTTCACATCCTATTTTATTATATGATATGCTTACATAAAATAAAAATGCAAGTTAAACAATCGTCGCATGAGTGAACTAACTAAAATAGAGAAAAGAAGTTGATACACATGAGCCAACATCATTAAGCAAAATTTATAAGATGAGACATCTTAGTAGAAACAACATAAGACTAGAACCATGATCACTTTTGTTTTAGTTTTTCTTATATAATGTTAAATATATTTGTTTAAAAGAATTTTGCAGAGTTTTTTTTTTTAAAAAAAAAAACTTCAAATAAAAAATTGCTTTAATTATTATTTTTAAATATTTAAGATATTTTATTATTATGTTTGGATATCATGATTTAAAAAAAAACACTTAGATTTAAAGCTATTTAAAAATATTTTTTCATAAATTTTTTTTTTTAAATATATATTTTTATAATATTATAATTTTGATTGTTTTAATTTTTAATAATATATATATGGGGACGTATCAAATGAGAACTTTAAATATTATGATAACTGAGAATTTTAATAACAACATCCGAATAAAATCAATGCTCAAATTTCTCTGAAATTTTAAGAAACAATAATTAATAAATATATATTATAGGGTGACAATATTAGTGTTTTGACTCGTCAAAAATGATATTATTTTTAAATATTTGTAAAAATATTTTTTATAAAAATAAAAAAAAGTTTTTTTTAAAGATAAACAAAATAGACTCTACCTAGAGAAACTCTATTAAATTATATACAACTCTCTACATTCCAAACCAAATAAATAAAAGACATGTTAATCTTTTCAATTCTATCAGAAGCGTAAGATTTAACTTTTTTGTTCACTTTTCCCTTCTTTCTTCCAAACTAGCCGTCTTTCTTTATCTTTCTTTGTTTCAATATTATTCATCTTTATGGATAAATCAACATTGTAAGTTATAGTTACTCTTGTCATTTTCTTTGTTTTATTTTCTCTTTCTCTCTTCTCCTCTTCCATTTTCTTCTCTTTTGTAATAATTTCTCATGTTTCTTATTTTCATCCCTTCTTTATCGCAAATTGTCACATCTGACACGATTAACCCTTAAATAAGAGTTAGGTTCTAAGGTTCCGATGCCACTTTGTCGCACCCCAATTTTTGACCTAGTCTTTTATATAGTCATGTCGCATTCGCATTTCATTTGCATGCAAATCATCACAACCTTTCTTGCATATTTCCCGATTTTTATTCCATCCTTTCGGTTTCTACCTCAAAAAAATAAAATTTAATTATAGTTTTTTAATTATTCCATTTTTAAATATAAATGTTTGCATCGTTTCAATAAAAATAAAAAAAATATATATATCAAAAAATTGTTTTAGTTACTAGCTTTATTTTAATATTATTAGTATTTAATTTTTTACTATTATTATTAATTTTATATTATCATTAGTATTAGAATATAGTATTATTAATTTTATTATTATGATTAGTTTTATTTGATTTTTTTTCTCTTATAATGTTGTGTCTTTGTTCATAAAATAATACAATAGTCATTTGTTCAAGTGTCCTATTACACTAAGTTATGGTCCAAAGCAAATAAGACAAAACAAAAATCTCTTCATCTCCAAGGCATGCTCTCACGTTTCACCATCAGCCTGCACAAAAACAGCTTGCAAATCACTCCAAAAACCTGCACAAGGACCTGTCCCAATACATCCAAACCTTGCATCTGCTCCAAAAAAAACCTGCTGCATAGCTGTTCCAATAAAGCCAAAAATTACACCAAATTGTTCACACAAACACCTGCATAGAAAAGTAATAGAACAAGCTACCATAATTGTTCAAACGGATACATTTTCCCCCCAAAAACACTTTGATTTCCTCTATAAAAACAAGAACGAAACACAGCAAAAGGGGATCGGAAACACACCTCATACTTATATCCACTCAACCAAATATCTCTGCCAAACTCATAAACTTCAGATTTACCCTCATACAACAACCAACCCTTTCACAATCTGTAAAATACACTCAAACCCAGAACCTCACAACACTCGGATAAAACTTCAAACAGAACCTTCAACCAACCTTATACCATACTAAAAACCAACATCACTCGCCACCTCTCAAAACCTCTACATACACATAACCAGCTCAACAACATCACCACCACTCCATAACCGAAATCAATACAACACAAACCTCACCTTAAAATTCCTCCAAGTTCACCTCTCAGTATACAACAAAACCATCCTTTCAACAATCTTTAACCCTTAGCCTCCTGCAACCTCACCAAGACAAACACTCGGACCTCTCACTCACTCAAACCGCAACACAACACGCACACACAGCAAAACGCAAGAGACGAAGAGAAAGCTGAAGGTGAAAAAGAGGAACAGAGAAGCATACCTGGAGAGATCAAAGTCACCGTTGAAGCCGTAATTGGTAATTTTCGTTGTAATTTCTGTCGCCTTGTTTGTACTATGTAACTGATACCTTGAATAATGAAAACATGGGGTTAAGGGTTTCAGTTGGGGCCATGGTTTATGCTTTAGTGTATTTTGATCTGCGTTTGGCTTGATTTTGTTGCGACGAGAGAGGAAGTTGAGGGCAGAGAAAGAGAACGAGTGAGATAAAGGGGAGAAGGCGCTGCCTCTCTCCTATTTTTGTTTAGGGTTCCCGACCCATCTGACGGTTAGATGGCTGGATCCGGGTCACACAGACCCGACCCGGTCCAGCCCATTTGTTTTTTTTTTTTCTCTTTTCTGTTTTTTTCTTCTAATGTTTTTTTCCTGAATGTTACTGGGCCTAAACCACACCTCCATCCGGGTTTGGCACCCACTGGCCCAATATGCTTCCTTTTTTTTTATTTTTACAAATTAATGTCCTTTTTTTTTCATATAAAAAATGTTCTTTTCTTTTTTTAAGTCAAAAGTCAAATTTCTTTTCATATAAATTATCATAAAATGTTTATTTATTTATTTATTTTATTTACTATATTTATTAAAAGACAAAAATAAAATATGTATTCTTTTGTACATATAGAATTTATTTTCAAATATTTCAAAATGATACAAAAATAGTTTTTTAATTGAATCGAGTTTTGAGTTTTAATTGGAGAAGAAGGGTTTGTACGTACCTATACAAATTGTTCTTAAACATTTAGGCGATGGCCGTTAAGCCTTTGTTTGGATGTTTAGACTCCATTAAAAACTCTTTCAAACTCGATTTAATTCACCTTTTTTTACAAAAAACGCTTTTCTTTTAACATTCAAATCATTTTATCTATAATGGAAAGAAGAGTTTGTACGTACTTGTACAATTTGTTCTTTAAACATTTAGGCGATGGCCGTTAAGCCATTGTTCGAATGTTTAAACTCCATTAAAAACTCTTTCAAACTCGATTTAATTCACCTTTTTTTTACAAAAAACGCTTTTCTTTTAACATTCAAATCATTTTATCTATAATGGAACGAAGGGTTTGTACGTACTTGTACAAGTTGTTCTTTAAACATTTAGGCGATGGCCGTTAAGCCTTTGTTTGGATGTTTAAACTCCATTAAAGACTTTATAAAAATCAATTTAACAAACACTCTTTCAAGTATCTTAAGCGATGGCCGTTAAGCTTTTGTTTAAATACTTGGATCCAATTAAATGTCTTTCAACTCATCAAATCATCTTCATCACCTACGAGGAGGTTGTACGTACTTGTACAATTTTCTCTTTCAAACATTTGGGCGATGGCCGTTAAGCTTTTGTTTAAATGTTTGATTTCTCTTAACAAACAAACTTTCAATTCATTCACACCCTTTTTACATTCTAAAACACTTTTTTTTCATAAAACGAGACACTTATTCAATTTCAATACGAACATACTTCCACATGTGAAGATCTAACATCTTCCACTCGAATGCGATGATGGCCAAAATCATGTCTTATCTTGATTTAGTTATCCATTCTTGTAGTGATATCATATCCATGTGCGCGTAGTATTTCCATTTGAAAGCGATCGAGTACCTCTCGCTAAAATCAATCAACAAAACTTTTCGTAGTTTGCCCGAACTACGATTGCTCTGACTTTCCCATTGCACTAGGGAATACGTAGGCACAAGATACAAACGTCTTGGCGAGCACAATAATAAAAAACCTTTTTTGTTCCTTTCTTTCTTCCAACCTAATAAATAACGCAAGTAGATATAAGCTAACAATAAATCACAAGAATAACTAAATGGGTCCCATCGAGTACGATGGAAGTGAGGGGTGCTAACACCTTCCCCTTACTTAACCGACTCCCGAACCTAAATTTGGTTGCAATGACCATCTTATCCGTTTTTTTTATTCGTGGGTTTTATCGATATTTTCCCTTTCCTTTTTGGAATAAATAAAGTTCGGTGGCGACTCTGTTGTACTTCGAGCGCGCGATTATGCTCGAGTCACATTTTTACCGCTACAGAAAGTGGCGACTCTGCTGGGGAATAACCTAAGAGAGTCAACCCTAGTTTAGTTTTTTTTCTTGTATTATTGTTAGCTTTTTTTATTTGCTTATTTATTTCCTTTATTGTGTGATTTCTTATTGTATGGTTGGAATATCTTGATTTTTGGCACTTTGTGGACAAAGCTCTACACCCGAGCTCAAGAAACACATAAGATAAGATGGTGGGTTAGTATTAAACTTGCTTGACGTAGTGTCAAGTGGGAGATACTAATACCCCGCCTAGAGTAGGTCCTTTGAGAAGATGTCTTTGGTTAAGTAAGTTATTTACTTGAGCGATGATGTTTTCAATTTGGATCGTTAACTCTAGGGACCTTTAGAAAAACCCTTAAACCATGACTTTTTAGGAAATGGTGGTTTCGCGCCCAACTTGCGTAACGTAACTATTACCGTGGGTAAGTGCGAAAACCACACTCAGAATAGGCTTCATTTGAAAACACAGTTGGATGGTAAGTTATTTACTAGATGACTGAGTTTTCAAAAGGAGTTTGTAACTCTGAGAACCGTGTCTAGAACCTTGTTTGAAAGAACCTTAGAACTATCCCGTTGTGTGCCACTTTGTGCTGATAAATTAGAATATTTCTGTTCCATACGATTTGAAATCCATTACATGTAAACCATACATTACATAACATGGCATGCATCTTTGCATAAAAATATCAAAAATTCATGCATCCATACATTCAAGTTCTCAACTCATGTCGTCTGTATTCATCTTCAACAGTCTTCTGTTCACCGTCAAGCTGGTTCCTCCACACGAGTACGAGACTAGAGCCAACGTTAGAAGAAGAATGGCAGATCAAGAGCAACACAATGCTGAAGTCAGAATGGAGATTGAAGATTTAAAGTCAGGCATGACTAAACTCACTGAGATGTTGCAAGTTCTGATTGCTAGAGGAGAACCACCTCAGAGGACCGTTATTCAAGAGGTCGCCGACGATATTGAAGACCCTATTCTTGTTCAGAGGCCCGCCACAACTTGGCCTGAGTTTGGTTTACCTCCAAATTATTCTCCGCCTCATGCCATTGCTGCTATGTTAGGTCAACCTTCACGACCAATGTTCCAAACACCAATCATGACTGAGTCTCAGCCAATTGTGCACACTGCTGCCCAAACCACTTTTGGAAATCCTCTCTTTGAATACCAGGCTGGAGACCATCAAAGTGAAAGCCAAAAAGAAGCTGGTGATATTGACGAAGTCAAAGAACAATATCAAATCCTGGAGAAAAGATTAAGAGCTATGGAAGGCGCTGATTACTTTGGGGTCGCTGCTGAAAACATGTGTTTAGTTTCTGATTTGGTCATACCTGCAAAGTTCAAAACTCCTGAGTTTGAAAAATACAAAGGGTACACTTGTCCAAGAAGTCATTTGACCATGTACTACCGCAAGATGTCTGCCTATACCAAGAACGACAAATTGTTGATTCACTGTTTTCAAGATAGTCTGACTGGTGCTTCTCTAAAATGGTATATGGGACTGGAGAAAAGTCGTATCCATTGCTTTCAAGATCTGACTGATGCTTTCATGAAACAGTACAAGTATAATCTAGACATGGCTCCTGACCGCCGTCAACTACATAACATGTCTCAAAGAGAAAGAGAGTCCTTCAAGGAGTACGCTCAACGCTGGAGAGAGCTAGCTTCTCAAGTGGAACCTCCTTTGGCTGAAAAGGAACTGGCTGGAATGTTTATGGACACTCTCTCACCCTTCTATTGGGAGAAGATGATTGGAAGCGTATCCTCCAACTTTACTGATTTGGTGACCATTGGTCAAAGGCTAGAGGAAGGAATTAAGAAAGGCAAGGTTGTCAATGCTGGTGAGTCCTCTAATGGGGCAAGGAAGTCTTTTGGAAACTTCCATAGGAAAAAGGAAGGAGAAACAAATGCAGTGAGCGACGAAGGAAGAAGACCTCGTCAAAGGACTAATAACTATGATCAACCAATTGTAGTTACAGTTGCTCCTGTGACCAAGGCTCCACAAGTTCAAGCTCCTCGACCTCAAGCTACTAATCAGAATTTGAACCGTGCTGACACCCGCTTTGATCCTATTCCTATGTCGTACACCGAATTGTATCCTGCAATGGTTCATAATGAAGGATAGAAAAACACTTAGAAAGGGGGGGATTGAATAAGTGTGACTTTAAATCTTGAGCGATAAAAATAAATTGCACAATTATTTTTATCCTGGTTCACTGTTAACGAAGCTACTCCAGTCCACCCCCGCAGAGATGATTTACCTCAACCTGAGGATTTAATCCACTAATCGCACGGATTACA
Source organism: Vicia villosa (assembly GCF_029867415.1). NCBI lineage: Eukaryota > Viridiplantae > Streptophyta > Magnoliopsida > Fabales > Fabaceae > Vicia > Vicia villosa. The sequence goes on along the minus strand of NC_081182.1, from coordinate 188,981,833 downwards.
ATGGTTTTCCACTTAGTCCGCAACTAAGTCTTCCAGAGTCTTCTGATCACACACTGATCACTCCAGGAACAACTGCTTAGATACCCTCTAAGACTTTTCTAGAGTCTACTGATCAACACGATCACTCTAGGCTTAGTTCACTCCTAAGACTTCCCTAGAGTATTCTGATCAACACGATCACTCTAGTTCCTTACAACTTAATGTAATTCTAAGAGTATTACAATGCTTCTTAAAAGCGATAATCACAACTGTGATATTTCTCTTAATCGTTTAAGCTTAATCTCACTAAAATATTACAACAGCAATGTAGTGAGCTTTGATGAAGATGAAGATTCTGAGTTTAGATTTGAACAGCGTTTCAGCAAGTTTGATATGAGATGTTTTGGTGCAGAATCGTTAACCTTGCTTCTCATCAGAACTTCATATTTATAGGCGTTGAGAAGATGACCGTTGAGTGCATTTAATGCTTTGCGTGTTCCGTACAGCATTGCATTTAATGTTATACGCTTTTGTCAACTACCTCGAGCCTTGTTCACGCTGTGTCTACTGACGTTGCCTTTAGTAGCTTTAACGTTCCTTTTGTCAGTCAGCGTAGACTGCCACCTGTACTTCCTTCTGATCTGATGTTTGTGAATACGACGTTTGAATATCATCAGAGTCAAACAGCTTGGTGCATAGCATCTTCTGATCTTCTGACCTTGAAGTGCTTCTGTTGCGTGATACCATCTTCTGATCTTCAGTGCTTCTGATCTCATGTTCTTCTGATGCTTCCATAGACCCATGTTCTGATTCTGCTTCGACCATCTTCTGATGTCTTGCCAGACCATGTTCTGATGTTGCATGCTGAACCATTTGAGACACAACTTCTGAGCGCTGAATTATGCGTACTCTTTATATATTTCCTGAAAGGGAAATTGCATTGGATTAGAGTACCATATTATCTTAAGCAAAATTCATATTATTGTTATCATCAAAACTAAGATAATTGATAAGAACAAATCTTGTTCTAACAATCTCCCCCTTTTTGATGATGACAAAAACATATATAAATGATATGAATTTGCGATCAGAAAGAGTAGACGGCAAAAGACAAATTACACAGCTATAGCATAAGCATATGAATATGTCTCCCCCTGAGATTAACAATCTCCCCCTGAGATAAATAATCTCCCCCTGAAATAAATACTCGAAGAATTTTGATAAAAGACTTCCCTGATTATTTCGGTAGAGACGATCATATAAGCTTCTGCCTTCAGAGAATTCATAGCTTCTGACCTCTGCTTCCATTGGACAGCTTCAGAACTTGAATTTCTTTAGATCCTTAGAACACTCACAGCTTCTGATTCCTGCTTCCATCGTGGACAGCTTCAGAACTTGAATTTCTTTGATCTTCAGAACATTCACAGCTTCTGATTTCTGCTTCCATTCAGGACAGCTTCAGAACTTGAGTTTTCTGGATCTTTTAGAACATTCACATCTTCTGATTTCTGCTTCCCTCGGATAGCTTCAGAACTTTGAATGTCTACCAATCATCACTTCATGCTAGATTTGTATCAGAACATTGTTGAATGTACCAGAGCATCATCAGAGCATCTCTACATCCTGAAATGTTACAGAACAAAAACTAAACGACAAAAGTCAGCATGAACAAGTTAGAACATAAAATGTATGTTTGAACACATTATATGTATCAGAGCCATATAGGCTGAAATAATGTATCAGAGCAAATAATGTATCAGAGCCATAACATTATATGTATTAGAGCAAATAGAATTTTGTCAGAACAGGATAGACAATGATATTCAAATTCTATTATCAGTGCTTCTGATTCATTCTTCTTTCTTGCTTCTGATCTCTGAAGCTTGACAGCACTCAGCTTGCTTCAGTTTCCAAGAGCTTATTCCTTTTACAGAATAACGCTTCTTATGGTTTTGCTTCTAGTGTTTGCTTTGAAGATTTTCTTCACTTCTCTGTACCTGCAAAACACTTAAACCATGTAGAACTTGCAGTTCTTGTTAGTGAATGTGTGGGAGCCTTTTTACCCAGCAACTGATAGATTTAATCAAATCATTTATCATTTATCTTTCTCCCCCTTTTTGTCATAACATCAAAAAGAATATTTTAAAAAAGATTCAGATGTATAAAACGACAAAAGAAAACATTTACTGGAATGTAAAACACAAAGAAACTTTTCATTGATAATCAAAAGATATTACAAAAGGTTCCTATGTTTAACAAGATGAGAAACATTCCTAGCAAATACAAAGTAGAATTTCCAAAGAGGAAATTACTACAAAAATTAAAAAATACAACATTCGGTCAAGAAACTCAACATAGAAGTTGAGCATATCTTCCTACAACTCAAGAAAGTCTTCTGTCTTTGGATGAAAGTTGATAACAACATCAAAGAAGGATCTGACTTGAGAGGTATTAGAAGAGCCATCCCGAGATGCACAGAGATCTGTCGCCTTTGAGTCATGGAGCTTCAACAGGCTTAGGGTGAACGCTAGGTTTTGAGAGAAGAAATGAAAAACGAGAGAGAGAGAGAAGGAAAAAAAACTTTTAAGAGGAAAACAAAAAGATAGGAAACCAAAAACCATTTTGAAGAGTATTTAAAAGAAAATAAAGTGAAACGAATGATGACTAGCATTTAATGTTACGTGACGTGAGGAGAGATAATAAAGACAAATGAGGTGACTGACACAGTTACCTATGGTCGGCGTCCCTTCAACTGCACGCGCGCTTATCCATGAATAGTAACGACAGGTTTACCATCCCGAGATAAAACGTTACAGCTGTTTTGCTTTAAAAGAGGTTCTGAATCAACTTAGACAATGAAACGTTAGTAATAACCGAATCATAATTTCTAAAAGAATTCAATCAGAACTTCTGACTAAAAAAGAATGTTCCACATTCATTTCAGAAGATACTCATACATGAGAACTTCTCATCTTCTCATTCTGGGCATAAATCCATACTGATGTTCTTCAGAATGAACTTAAACCTATCTTCAGCCAGGGGTTTTGTAAAGATATCAGCCCATTGATGGTCTGTATCAACAAAGTTTAAAGATATAACACCCTTCTGAACATAGTCCCTTATGAAATGATGTTTAATCTCAATATGTTTAGCTTTTGAATGAAGAATAGGATTTTTAGATAAACATATAGCAGAAGTATTATCACAGAATATAGGAATGTTACTCTCAAATATCTGATAATCTTCCAACTGACTCTTCATCCAGAGCATCTGTGTACTACAGCCAGCAGCAGCGACATATTCTGCTTCTGTTGTTGATAGAGCAATAGTTGCTTGCTTCTTGCTGTACCAGGAGATCAAATGACTTCCAAGAAATTGGCAACTTCCTGAAGTACTTTTTCTTTCAATTCTGTCTCCAGCATAATCAGCATCACAGAATCCTACTAAGTTGTATTCTTTAGAATTTCTGTAAACTAAGCCAACATTAGTAGTACCTTTCAGATACCTTAGAATTCTCTTAACAGCAGTTAAATGAGATTCTCTAGGATCTGATTGGAATCTAGCACACAAACAAACACTGAACAAAATGTCAGGTCTAGAAGCAGTCAAATATAGAAGAGATCCAATCATACCTCTGTATAACTTCTGATCTACCTTCTTACTTACCTCATCCTTACCTAGGATGCATGTTGGATGCATAGGAGTTTTGGCTTCTTTGCAGTCCAGAAGATTAAACTTCTTCAGAAGTTCCTTCACATACTTGGTTTGGTGAACATATGTTCCTTCTGATGTTTGATTTATTTGTATTCCAAGGAAATACTTGAGTTCTCCCATCATGCTCATTTCAAACTCAGCCTGCATAGACTTAGCAAACTCCTTTTCAAGTGTAGCATTAGATGTTCCAAAAATAATATCATCTACATATATTTGACAGATTAAAATATCCTTTTCAAAGGTTTTACAAAAGAGAGTAGTGTCCACTTTTCCTCTAGTGAAACCATTATCTAGAAGGAAAGAACTTAAGCGTTCATACCAAGCTCTGGGAGCTTGCTTCAAACCATATAATGATTTCTTTAGTTTAAACACATGATTCGGAGACATAGAGTCTTCAAAACCAGGAGGTTGATGGACATAAACTTCTTCATCTATATAACCATTTAAGAAGGCACTCTTAACATCCATCTGATAGAGAGTGATGTTATGTTGAGTGGCAAAAGAAATTAATAGACGAATAGACTCTAACCTGGCCACTGGTGCAAAGGTTTCTGTATAGTCAATCCCTTCTTGCTGACTATAACCCTGAGCCACCAGTCTGGCTTTGTTCCTTACCACTTCACCTTTCTCACTGAGCTTGTTTCTGAAGACCCATTTTGTACCAATTATATTGAATCCATCTGGTCTAGGAACAAGATCCCAAACATCATTCCTTGTAAACTGATTCAGTTCTTCTTGCATAGCAATTATCCAGTCTGGATCTTCTAGAGCATGATCAACAGAAGTTGGCTCGATCAAAGATACAAGACCTAATTGACAGTCTGCATTGTTCTTAAGGAATGCTCTTGTTCTGATTGGATCATCCTTCTTTCCAAGAATGACATCTTCTGAATGACCAGAGATGAGTCTGGATGATCTTCTGACAGATGGTTCTTCAGAAATACTTAGATCCTCCAGAGAAGCTGATACTTGATCTTCAGATTCTTTGCTTCTGAGAAGCTCTGCTTCTGATGCATTGCTTCTTGGCTCAACAACTTCTGATATGTCAATATCATAACCTGCAAAATTATCAACCTGCTTTGGTTTTTCAGAACCAAGCTTATCATCAAACCTGATATTGATTGATTCTTCTACAACCAATGTTTCAGTATTGTATACTCTGTAGCCTTTTGAGCGTTCAGAATATCCAAGAAGAAAACACTTTTGAGCTTTGGAATCAAACTTACCAAGATGATCTTTAGTGTTCAGAATAAAGCATACACATCCAAAAGGATGGAAATATGAAATGTTGGGCTTTCTATTCTTCCACAATTCATAGGGAGTCTTATTTAGAATAGGTCTGATAGAGATTCTATTCTGAATATAGCATGCAGTGTTTATTGCTTCTGCCCAGAAATGCTTAGCCATATTGGTTTCATTGATCATGGTTCTGGCCATTTCTTGCAGAGTCCTATTCTTTCGCTCTACAACTCCATTTTGTTGTGGAGTTCTAGGACAAGAGAAATCATGGGCAATACCATTTTCTTTGAAGAACTCTTCAAAGGATCTGTTCTCAAATTCACCACCATGATCACTTCTGACCTTTATGATTTTACACTCTTTTTCAGATTGAATCTGAATGCAGAAATCAAAGAACACTGAATGAGTCTCATCCTTGTGTTTCAAGAATTTTACCCACGTCCAGCGACTATAATCATCTACGATGACTAATCCATATTTCTTTCCTCTGACAGATGCTGTTTTGACTGGTCCAAACAGATCAATGTGCAAGAGTTCTAATGGCCTTGAGGTAGAAACAACATTCTTAGACTTGAATGCAGGTTTGGAGAACTTGCCCTTCTGACATGCTTCACAAAGAGCATCTGATTTGAATTTCAGATTAGGGAGTCCTCTGACAAGATTCAGTTTGTTAATCTGAGAGATCTTTCTCAAACTAGCATGACCTAATCTCCTGTGCCAGACCCACTGCTCTTCAGAAACAGACATAAGACAAGTCACCTTCTGACTCATAAGATCTTGCAGATCTGTCTTATAGATGTTGTTCTTCCTCTTGCCTGTAAATAGGATTGAGCCATCCTTCTGATTTACAGCCTTGCAAGACTTTTGATTGAAGATTATATCATAACCATTGTCACTTAATTGACTGATAGATAAGAGGTTATGAGTTAATCCTTCTACAAGAAGTACATTAGAAATGGAAGGAGAGTTACCAGACTTTATAGTTCCAGAGCCAATTATCTTGCCCTTCTGATCTCCTCCAAACTTGACTTCTCCTCCAGACTTAAGCACCAGGTCTTGGAACATAGACCTTCTTCCTGTCATGTGTCGCGAGCATCCAGAGTCCAGGTACCATGACATGTTGTGCTTTGTCCTTCTTGCAGCCAAGGATATCTGCAATAGGAATAATCTTATCCTTAGGTACCCACATCTTTTTGGGTCCTTTCTTGTTAGATTTTCTCAAGTTCTGATTGAACTTGGGTTTAACATTATAAGCAATAGGAGGAACAGCATGATAATTTTTAATGTGAGTTTCATGATATTTCCTAGGTTGTGTCACATGCTTTTTGGTGTGTGTTATGTGAAAACTTTGAGCATGTGAAGTGTGCCTAATATCATGAGAGTGGCCATACTTGAACTGATCATACAATGGCTTGTATGTGAGTTTCATTTCATCAACAGGTTCAAGTTTGTATGGGGTTTCACCCTCATAACCAATGCCGACTCTTTTGTTTCCAGACACAGCATATATCATAGAAGCTAGCTGACTTCTGCCAATACTTCTAGATAAGAACTTCCTGAAACTTAAATCATATTCTTTCAGAATATGGTTTAGACTAGGAGTGGATTTTTCTGAATCAGAAGGAGATCCAACATTATTGGATAATTTTAAAAGTTTTTCTTTTAATTCAGAATTTTCCAACTCAAGCTTCTTTGTTTCAAATTCAAATAGCTTTTTCAGCTTTTTGTATTTGAGACTAATCTGAGACTTGAGTTCCAGAAGTTCAGTTAGACCGGAAACTAACTCATCTTTAGTAAGTTCAGAAAATACCTCTTCAGAATCTGATTCTGATGTAGATTCTGATTCGTCATCTTCTGTCGCCATCAGCGCACAGTTGGCCTGCTCATCTTCTGAATCATCTTCTGACTCATCCCAGGTTGCCATAAGACCTTTCTTCTTATGAAACTTTTTCTTGGGACTTTCCTTCTGAAGATTTGGACATTCATTCTTGTAGTGTCCAGGCTCATTGCATTCATAGCACATGACCTTCTTCTTGTCAAATCTTCTTTCATCAGAAGATTCTCCACGTTCAAATTTCCTTGAACTTCTGAAGCCTCTGAACTTCCTTTGCTTGGTCTTCCAGAGTTGATTTAGCCTTCTGGAGATCAGGGACAGTTCATCTTCTTCTTCAGATTCTGATTCTTCAGGATCTTCTTCTCTAGCCTGAAAAGCGTTAGTGCATTTCTTGATATTGGATTTTAATGCAATAGACTTACCTTTCTTTTGAGGCTCATTTGCGTCCAGCTCTATTTCATGACTCCTCAAGGCACTGATAAGCTCTTCCAGAGAAACTTCATTCAGATTCTTTGCAATCTTGAATGCAGTCACCATCGGACCCCATCTTCTGGGTAAGCTTCTGATGATCTTCTTTACATGATCAGCCTTGGTGTATCCTTTGTCAAGAACTCTCAATCCAGCAGTCAGAGTTTGAAATCTCGAAAACATCTTTTCAATGTCTTCATCATCCTCCATCTTGAAGGCTTCATACTTCTGGATTAAGGCTAGAGCTTTAGTCTCCTTGACTTGAGCATTTCCTTCATGAGTCATTTTCAAGGACTCATATATGTCATAGGCCGTTTCCCTGTTAGATATCTTCTCATACTCAGCATGAGAGATAGCATTCAGCAAAACAGTTCTACATTTATGATGATTCCTGAAAAGCTTCTTCTGATCATCATTCATTTCTTGCCTTGACAGCTTTACGCCACTGGCATTTACTGGATGTTTGTAACCATCCATCAGAAGATCCCATAGATCACCATCTAGACCCAGAAAGTAACTTTCCAGTTTATCTTTCCAGTATTCAAAGTTTTCACCATCAAATACCGGCGGTCTAGTATAACCATTGTTACCGTTGTATTGCTCAGCAGAGCCAGATGTAGATGCAGGTGTAGGTGTAGACTTTTCACTTTCATCAACCATCTTTTACTGAAGCGTTTTTCTCTTCCTGAATCTTTTCTAAACACGGTTAAGTGCTTGCACCTTAGAACCGGCGCTCTGATGCCAATTGAAGGATAGAAAAACACTTAGAAAGGGGGGGATTGAATAAGTGTGACTTTAAATCTTGAGCGATAAAAATAAATTGCACAATTATTTTTATCCTGGTTCACTGTTAACGAAGCTACTCCAGTCCACCCCCGCAGAGATGATTTACCTCAACCTGAGGATTTAATCCACTAATCGCACGGATTACAATGGTTTTCCACTTAGTCCGCAACTAAGTCTTCCAGAGTCTTCTGATCACACACTGATCACTCCAGGAACAACTGCTTAGATACCCTCTAAGACTTTTCTAGAGTCTACTGATCAACACGATCACTCTAGGCTTAGTTCACTCCTAAGACTTCCCTAGAGTATTCTGATCAACACGATCACTCTAGTTCCTTACAACTTAATGTAATTCTAAGAGTATTACAATGCTTCTTAAAAGCGATAATCACAACTGTGATATTTCTCTTAATCGTTTAAGCTTAATCTCACTAAAATATTACAACAGCAATGTAGTGAGCTTTGATGAAGATGAAGATTCTGAGTTTAGATTTGAACAGCGTTTCAGCAAGTTTGATATGAGATGTTTTGGTGCAGAATCGTTAACCTTTCTTCTCATCAGAACTTCATATTTATAGGCGTTGAGAAGATGACCGTTGAGTGCATTTAATGCTTTGCGTGTTCCGTACAGCATTGCATTTAATGTTATACGCTTTTGTCAACTACCTCGAGCCTTGTTCACGCTGTGTCTACTGACGTTGCCTTTAGTAGCTTTAACGTTCCTTTTGTCAGTCAGCGTAGACTGCCACCTGTACTTCCTTCTGATCTGATGTTTGTGAATACGACGTTTGAATATCATCAGAGTCAAACAGCTTGGTGCATAGCATCTTCTGATCTTCTGACCTTGAAGTGCTTCTGTTGCGTGATACCATCTTCTGATCTTCAGTGCTTCTGATCTCATGTTCTTCTGATGCTTCCATAGACCCATGTTCTGATTCTGCTTCGACCATCTTCTGATGTCTTGCCAGACCATGTTCTGATGTTGCATGCTGAACCATTTGAGACACAACTTCTGAGCGCTGAATTATGCGTACTCTTTATATATTTCCTGAAAGGGAAATTGCATTGGATTAGAGTACCATATTATCTTAAGCAAAATTCATATTATTGTTATCATCAAAACTAAGATAATTGATAAGAACAAATCTTGTTCTAACACATAAGGGGTTGATAACGACTAGGGCTCCACCTCCGCTTCGAGATCCTCCTCCAAGAGGATTCCGACCTGATCTTCGCTGTGAGTTTCATCAAGGTGGTATAGGACATGACTTGGAAGGTTGTTATGCATTGAAGACTAGAGTACAAGAGCTGATTAATGCAAAGATGCTCACTTTCAAAGACATCAATCCCAACGTTGTCGACAACCCTTTGCCCGAGCATGACAAAAGTGGCTGAAGATTGAGAATGGCAACCTACTTCCCTAAAGCCGAGTGTTTCAGGCAGGACAGCTCCTCCTTGTCACTGATTAGTCACTAGGCCTCGTTTCCTTCTGTTTGCAATTTCCTTGTTTTATCTTGTGTACTGCATTTGAATTTTGTTTGTTCTTGATTATTAATTTTAATGAAATGAGCATTGCGTGTTTCAATTCAATCCATTGTGTTCATCTTTATACTTTATCTTTAAAAAAAAAAAAAAAAACAACAAAAATATATCTCTTGTTCTTTTTCTTTATGCAAAGATTGGAGGGAGGATGATGACAACGAAATACCCAAATTGTTGAATTGTATGCTTTCAAATAAAACTTTGCTGATGATGTACAGGCATTGTTTCAATCCCCAAACACTGGAGAGATAAGGAAGTTAATCCCTAGTCAACCCCTTTGAGCCTTCGAAGTTGGAGTTTTCTTTTAGACGAAAAAACCCGCAATTTTAACCTGGGGCAGGGTAGTTCTCAGTTAATTTGCTTATGCATCCAATTCCAAGATAATCATTAAGTACACCTTTCAATAAGGGTTTCAATCAAAAGTGACCAAAATGGTTATCATTAATCATTATCAAGGCAGTCACTATCTTTCCAATATATCAAAAAAAAATTATTAAAGAAAAAGCCCGCTAAGTCAAAACCTACGAAGGAGACTTAGGCAAAATTTGGGCACCCTGCTAGCTGTAATGAAACAGTTTTATGCAAAAGTTAGGGATAAAAAAAAAGAAGTCAATAAATTCCTGAACAACAACAAAGCGTTGTGACTATTAAAGGAAGAAGTGACTGCCATCTCAAAAATTCCCTTGGTCTTTAAACCATCATCATTATCACAGGTGCAATTCCAAAGTCTCTTGGAGCCTGAATGCATAATTTGAATTAACTGAGCGTAGGATTGAAGATCATCACGAAGAATAGGGTGGGTACAAATATGCTTTGAGCCTATATCCTTTGTTTCTTAAACCGTGAACCGAGCCATGTTACAACCTTCAAAAGACCTAATTGAAGCTAGGTTTATTTTGAAAACATACTACAACAAGGTTGCGTTAACCTGACTCCTAAAGATCTTTGCAAATTGTTTGTTTATCATATCTTTTTTCTTTATGCATTACTTTGAATGTCTAGACCATCGTGTGTGGACATTTGATTCATTTTCTCTACATCAATAATATCATTCCTACAATGATTTTTGATTTCAAAATATGCTTTGAACATGGCATTAAAATTACTTTTTTGAATGAACATTTCATTTGCGAGTACTTATCTTTCAAGGAAGTTCAAACAATCAAGAGACTTGATCAGTGATCCTATCAGGGGCACGTTACTTCAAGGGCCTTTATTCAAGACTTATACTGGGGCATGCGTTCCCGACATTCATTTCAGAAGAACTAAAGCAACGATCAGATAACAATCAGCCAATCAGGGGCATTCTTCTTCAGCGATCCCCAAGCATTTTATCATTCCTTCTCAAAAGGATCATCAGCGTGACAAAACAGAGTTGGCAATGTGCTTGTGTTGAGGAATCAGAATTGCAACCTTCCCTCACAAAAGAGTCTACCTCAGTTGTCATAACCAATAACATTACATTAATCATTCACATATCATGCATAGAAAAATTTAATATCATGCATAGAAAAATTTAATATCATGCATCAAAACAACATTCATACTCATTTGCATTCTTTCAAGGTTCCGTTGTTATTAATCATACCTTGTCATCAAAGCCCAACTTACTTGGCATCTACCGAAACGTTGTTTGCCCCTTCATCCAAAGCTAGTCGTTGGATTTATAATCTTTCTGCCATCTGAAGCCTGTTATTGGATGTCATTCTTTGTTGCTCTCCAAAGCCTGTTATTGGATGTCATAAATCTTCTTTCTTATCATCCGAAGCCTGTTATCGGATGTCATATCCTTGTTGCCCTCCAAAGCCTGTTATTGGATGTCATAACCTCTCTTTCATCTGAAGCCTGTTATCGGATGTCATGCTTCCTTCGTTGTCATCCGAAGCCTGTTATCGGATGTCATTTTTTCTTTCTTCCATCCGAAGCCTGTTATCGAATGTCATAATTTCTTCATTGCCATCCGAAGCCTGTTATTGGATGTCATAATCTCTCCTTCATCTGAAGCCTGTTATCGGATTCATAATCTTTCATTGCCATCTGAAGCCTGTTATCAGATGTCATAAATCTCCATTGTCATCCAAAGCCTGTTATCGGATGTCATTGCCATCTGAAGCCTGTTATCAGATGTCATAATCTTTCTTTCATCCAAAGCCTGTTATTGGATGTCATAATCTTTCATTGCCATCTGAGGCCTGTTATCAGATGTCATAAATCTTCATTGTCATCCAAAGCCTGTTATCGGATGTCATAACCTTTCACCGCCATTCAAAGCCAGTCATCTAATGTCATGTTTTTGTTGTCATCCAAAAGCGTGTAATTGGATGTCACAATCCCCAGTAAAGTGTCTTCACCTCATTCAATGTTACTCTCGAATTTATCTGATTATTGATGTCGTCTAATGCCACCCTTAGACGTTTCTACCATCATTTTACCCAGAGTTTCATCCCTCTTTTCCAATTTTCTCCATCAATTGTTAATCTCATGTGGCGCTAGTTTCGCACAGAGATTTAAGAATGTCTCATATCGCATTGCATTCAAAATAAATTAAAAAAAGAGTCCATGCATTGCATCTCATTTGCATATGTAGGACAAAAATTGTGTACTTTGTATTTAAGTCTCTTCACATCTTCGATAAAAGAAACTTAAATAGGGGCATCTATCGCACCCCAATTTTTGACCTAGTCTTTTATATAGTCATGTCGCATTCGCATTTCATTTGCATGCAAATCATCACAACCTTTCTTGCATATTTCCCGATTTTTATTCCATCCTTTCGGTTTCTACCTCAAAAAAATAAAATTTAATTATAGTTTTTTAATTATTCCATTTTTAAATATAAATGTTTGCATCGTTTCAATAAAAATAAAAAAATATATATATATCAAAAAATTGTTTTAGTTACTAGCTTTATTTTAATATTATTAGTATTTAATTTTTTACTATTATTATTAATTTTATATTATCATTAGTATTAGAATATAGTATTATTAATTTTATTATTATGATTAGTTTTATTTGATTTTTTTTCTCTTATAATGTTGTGTCTTTGTTCATAAAATAATACAATAGTCATTTGTTCAAGTGTCCTATTACACTAAGTTATGGTCCAAAGCAAATAAGACAAAACAAAAATCTCTTCATCTCCAAGGCATGCTCTCACGTTTCACCATCAGCCTGCACAAAAACAGCTTGCAAATCACTCCAAAAACCTGCACAAGGACCTGTCCCAATACATCCAAACCTTGCATCTGCTCCAAAAAAAACCTGCTGCATAGCTGTTCCAATAAAGCCAAAAATTACACCAAATTGTTCACACAAACACCTGCATAGAAAAGTAATAGAACAAGCTACCATAATTGTTCAAACGGATACATTTTCCCCCCAAAAACACTTTGATTTCCTCTATAAAAACAAGAACGAAACACAGCAAAAGGGGATCGGAAACACACCTCATACTTATATCCACTCAACCAAATATCTCTGCCAAACTCATAAACTTCAGATTTACCCTCATACAACAACCAACCCTTTCACAATCTGTAAAATACACTCAAACCCAGAACCTCACAACACTCGGATAAAACTTCAAACAGAACCTTCAACCAACCTTATACCATACTAAAAACCAACATCACTCGCCACCTCTCAAAACCTCTACATACACATAACCAGCTCAACAACATCACCACCACTCCATAACCGAAATCAATACAACACAAACCTCACCTTAAAATTCCTCCAAGTTCACCTCTCAGTATACAACAAAACCATCCTTTCAACAATCTTTAACCCTTAGCCTCCTGCAACCTCACCAAGACAAACACTCGGACCTCTCACTCACTCAAACCGCAACACAACACGCACACACAGCAAAACGCAAGAGACGAAGAGAAAGCTGAAGGTGAAAAAGAGGAACAGAGAAGCATACCTGGAGAGATCAAAGTCACCGTTGAAGCCGTAATTGGTAATTTTCGTTGTAATTTCTGTCGCCTTGTTTGTACTATGTAACTGATACCTTGAATAATGAAAACATGGGGTTAAGGGTTTCAGTTGGGGCCATGGTTTATGCTTTAGTGTATTTTGATCTGCGTTTGGCTTGATTTTGTTGCGACGAGAGAGGAAGTTGAGGGCAGAGAAAGAGAACGAGTGAGATAAAGGGGAGAAGGCGCTGCCTCTCTCCTATTTTTGTTTAGGGTTCCCGACCCATCTGACGGTTAGATGGCTGGATCCGGGTCACACAGACCCGACCCGGTCCAGCCCATTTGTTTTTTTTTTTTCTCTTTTCTGTTTTTTTCTTCTAATGTTTTTTTCCTGAATGTTACTGGGCCTAAACCACACCTCCATCCGGGTTTGGCACCCACTGGCCCAATATGCTTCCTTTTTTTTTATTTTTACAAATTAATGTCCTTTTTTTTTCATATAAAAAATGTTCTTTTCTTTTTTTAAGTCAAAAGTCAAATTTCTTTTCATATAAATTATCATAAAATGTTTATTTATTTATTTATTTTATTTACTATATTTATTAAAAGACAAAAATAAAATATGTATTCTTTTGTACATATAGAATTTATTTTCAAATATTTCAAAATGATACAAAAATAGTTTTTTAATTGAATCGAGTTTTGAGTTTTAATTGGAGAAGAAGGGTTTGTACGTACCTATACAAATTGTTCTTAAACATTTAGGCGATGGCCGTTAAGCCTTTGTTTGGATGTTTAGACTCCATTAAAAACTCTTTCAAACTCGATTTAATTCACCTTTTTTTTACAAAAAACGCTTTTCTTTTAACATTCAAATCATTTTATCTATAATGGAAAGAAGAGTTTGTACGTACTTGTACAATTTGTTCTTTAAACATTTAGGCGATGGCCGTTAAGCCATTGTTCGAATGTTTAAACTCCATTAAAAACTCTTTCAAACTCGATTTAATTCACCTTTTTTTTACAAAAAACGCTTTTCTTTTAACATTCAAATCATTTTATCTATAATGGAACGAAGGGTTTGTACGTACTTGTACAAGTTGTTCTTTAAACATTTAGGCGATGGCCGTTAAGCCTTTGTTTGGATGTTTAAACTCCATTAAAGACTTTATAAAAATCAATTTAACAAACACTCTTTCAAGTATCTTAAGCGATGGCCGTTAAGCTTTTGTTTAAATACTTGGATCCAATTAAATGTCTTTCAACTCATCAAATCATCTTCATCACCTACGAGGAGGTTGTACGTACTTGTACAATTTTCTCTTTCAAACATTTGGGCGATGGCCGTTAAGCTTTTGTTTAAATGTTTGATTTCTCTTAACAAACAAACTTTCAATTCATTCACACCCTTTTTACATTCTAAAACACTTTTTTTTCATAAAACGAGACACTTATTCAATTTCAATACGAACATACTTCCACATGTGAAGATCTAACATCTTCCACTCGAATGCGATGATGGCCAAAATCATGTCTTATCTTGATTTAGTTATCCATTCTTGTAGTGATATCATATCCATGTGCGCGTAGTATTTCCATTTGAAAGCGATCGAGTACCTCTCGCTAAAATCAATCAACAAAACTTTTCGTAGTTTGCCCGAACTACGATTGCTCTGACTTTCCCATTGCACTAGGGAATACGTAGGCACAAGATACAAACGTCTTGGCGAGCACAATAATAAAAAACCTTTTTTGTTCCTTTCTTTCTTCCAACCTAATAAATAACGCAAGTAGATATAAGCTAACAATAAATCACAAGAATAACTAAATGGGTCCCATCGAGTACGATGGAAGTGAGGGGTGCTAACACCTTCCCCTTACTTAACCGACTCCCGAACCTAAATTTGGTTGCAATGACCATCTTATCCGTTTTTTTTATTCGTGGGTTTTATCGATATTTTCCCTTTCCTTTTTGGAATAAATAAAGTTCGGTGACGACTCTGTTGTACTTCGAGCGCGCGATTATGCTCGAGTCACATTTTTACCGCTACACACTTGTTAGACATGTGACTTCACACATAGGCTGAGAGGGGGTAGATTGTGTGTTTTTCTGAAAAAACATGAGTTTGAAAACCCTTTTAAATGAAAATCAGAGTTTGAAAACATTTTAGAAGAGTTATAAAATTAAGTAGTGGAAAAAGTAATGTGTGGAAAGTAAAAGTTAAAGGAAAAAGAAGAACACCGGGAATAATAGAGGTTCCGGCAAAAGAAAAAGACCTATCACTCTTCCCAATAATTATTGTTGAGAGTATCCCATAATCTTAAAAGTTTTTAGTATGGTGAACTCTCCAGAAAAATGAAGTTTATGGCTAACTTCTAACTTTCCCAATAATTATTCTTGAGAGTATCCCATAATCTTAAAAGTTTTTAGTATGGTGAACTCTCCAGAAAAATGAAGTTTATGGCTAACTTCTAACCAAAAGTTAAACAATGTGAAATAAATTGTGGATCTTTTAGCTTTGGCCAGACTCCAACTAGGGACCTTTCAGTGTGTTACACTAACCTGATAACCAACTAAGCCACCAAACCAATTTAAAATCGATTTATTCAGAATATTTGTAATTGTGATTTTACAATTAGTTTTTACTACATTCGGTCATAAATATAAAAGATTATATTTTGATTTAGAAAGTTGATTATTATAGCAAATTTGATGATAATTAGTTTGGTGTTAAAAAATTTCTCTATCGTGAGATAACATTAATTAATCATTCTTACTCATAATAAGTGCTACTATCATGAGATAACATTAATTAATCATTCTTACTCATAATAAGTGTCACTTTTGCACACACAAAAATCAATCTCAAACTATTTGTGTAATATTCATCGACTCTAAAATATCATAATTGTAGGGGTGTTTGCGGTGCGCTTTAGGCGGTTTTGATGAAAAAATCATCTGAATCGCAAGAATTTGTGCGGTCTAGTTTGGTTCGGTTGGCATTTAGAAAAAAACCGAACCAAATCAAACAAATGCGGTTTGGTTCGGTTCGGTTGGTTCGCGTTTTTACAAATATTTTATTGAGTTATACATACACATATAGATGACAACATAACTTTGTATTTAGGCATTTATACACTACCAAATAACAACAAAACTCATCATATTTTATAAACAACTTTCCATTTAATATGTAAAAAATAAATTAGACAAAAGTGGAATAATAAACATAAAATAATAAATTGAAATAGGGAACATTTGCTTAAAAATGAGAAGGTGAAAAAGAAATAATATAAGAGAGTAGAGATTAGAGAAGAAGAGGGAAGATGTATATGGCAAAGAAGACGCGATAATGCTATTAGAGATTTGAGAAGATTGAGATTGAAATCATATGTGTAAGGATGAGAAAATTGTTCGTAATCATCAGGCTAAGATATAATAGGTTTAAGTTTGGGTTGGATGTGAGTTAAGTAAAAGTTTAGTTATAACATAATGCGGTTTGATTCGGTTTTTAAAATACAAACCGAAAACCAAACCAAACCGTGCGGTTTTGTTAAAAGATGACCCAAATAAATCAGAACCAAATGTGGTTTTTTTGCGGTTTTAGTTTGATTTTGTTTGATATGCAGTTTTCTATTGGGTTTGTTTGGTTTTGAACACCCCTACACTGTTGGATATTAAAACAGTGGTACTAATACATTATACATAAGAGTAACATAAAACTAACATAAGTACATGTATTCATATAAGATACATAAAAAGTGAAGTTAGAATACAATAATTTATCAAGATACAAATACTATATTAAGCAATGGAAATCAATATAAGAAAGGAAATTGTCTCGTATTCATTAATGATATATTACCTTTTATTTTTTTGGAAACCTAGTCTTTTAGAAAATATAAAAAACACCAAGAGCAAAGATAAAAACATCTTAGTAGAGTTCTACTAAAACCACGAGTCCTCTCAATGGTCAAGGTATTCTAAAACTAGGATAGATTCTACAAGGATCTAACACTGACGTGCTTGTCATACCCCAATTTTTACCATCTTCATTTAACTTCAGCATATTATTTCTTGACTTTTCTCAAAGGCTCAATGATTTGAAATCAAGAGCATTTTGATGTCATATGCATCTTCTAGATAATGTTTCTCTATATTGTAATTTTTACCATATAATTGTTCCATGACCATCGCATTTGGTCATTGATTTGTTTAATTTTATCCCCTTCAAGTAAGCAGGAAATGGATTGCATGGTTAATATCCCACATGCATTTGCATTAAGATCTAACATGTTTATCATATTATATACTTGACTAGATGTCTCATATGCTCTAAGTGCAACAAGTAGGTAATAGTACGATCCCGATGATGCCCAATGGATTATACTCAAGAATATCCTTAAGGACTTGAGAAGGACTAAAAGACACATTATTGATATATGGAGGTCAGAAAGTGCTTGCTAAAATTGGATACACGGATGCTTGCTTCCAAATAGATAAAGAGGGTTTTAGATCATAATCTGGTTGTGTGTTTTTCTTATGTTAATTGTTCTACTAATATTAATTAACTGGATATGGAAGTGTACTGTTGAAATGTTTATTGCTCATTATTTTGTGATATAATGTTCCCAAAAAGCATCCCTATATCTTACAGAAAGAGTAAATATGTTTGGAAATTTTTCTGTGATTCAATATATGTTCAGTTGAATGAATAAAGCTTGAATGGATAATTTTCAGTTGCTGCATTTACAATTGTTACCAACGTATGTTCATTTGAATGAGCTATATAAAGGCTAAAGTTAGTCATTAACAAAATGATGTAGAACAAATAAAACTTACTTCTTGTGTATTTAACTAAAGCTTATTTTCTATAGATTCTTAAGTCTTAGAATGCCTTCTGCCTCATTATATGATAACTAGGATAGAAAAACTATTTTGGCAGTGATGTTTTTATTTATGTGGACATTGTAGACATTCCTCAATTATGTTATGTATGATAAAGATGGAGAGCTTCAGTTTATTTATTTGTCGTGGAACATTGCTTCCACTGTTTTGGCGCATCCGAAATCAGTTTCAACGCTTTGTGGCTTAAGGTAAGAAGAATCTCACTGAAGGAGTTTGAGCTTTGAATTGAAGTGTGTGATGAAGATATTGTTCTGTGTTTTGATTCTCGTTATGTTAAATGCAATGCTATGGTTTTTGTTGATAATTTTTCATCTGTTTATTATCATTTTTTAATATGGTTTAGATAATGGTTAATGTTAGTTAGTGTTGTCAAATGTCGGCCATGGCGGATTATGTTGGCGGATTTTTTTACAACAATATTGGCCAATTTGTGAAAGATGGCGGCACCATATGACGCATTTTTGGATTTATGCTATGGTCCGCCAAAAAGACACTACTTTTAGTAACATAATAGAGTTGAAAGGAGATACAAACAAACAAATTTTGTTACTCTGTTAGTATTGATGGATGAAAATGTGAATTTTTAAAAATCCTATTTCAAATAGTTAATTGACATATAGTTTTAATTCAAGCACTAAGAAAAACATAAGGAGAATTATATATCATCAGTTATTTTTATGCTTGTTTCTTAAGCAAATTTCAAGTTTTGAAGTAGTTAAGTATAAGAGAGAACCTATCATACCTCTGTATACCTTGTGGTATACCTTATTTTTTACCTCAACTTTTTCTAGAATACACGTACAATGCATTGGAGTCTTTGTTTTTTGCATTCTGACATATCAAACTTCTTCAGAAGTTCTTTGGTGTACTTGCTCTGATGGATAACTGTCCCTTATGGTCTTGTTTCTTACCACTTCTCCTTTCTCATTCAGTTTGTTTCTGAAAACTCATTTAGTTCCAATAACATGATTTTCTTTAGGTCTAGGTACAAGATCCAAAACATCATTTCTATAGAACTAATTTAGTTCTTCTTGCATTGTTAGAATCCACTCAGTGCCCAAAAGTGATTCATCAACATATGTAGGTTCTATAAGGGACACCAAACCCATAAGCGTGTCTTCAGAAGGTTTGAATGAGGATTTGGTTCTGACTGGTTCAGTTTTATCATCCAAAATCAATTCTTCAGAATATAAAGATCTTTGTCTGTGCTTTCTTAGAGGAGCCTGAGCTTCAAGAGCTTCTAGTTGAACAACTTAAGAGTCTTTAGTCTCAGATTCTCAACTAGCTTTTGGTTTAATCTCCATGTCTGCAAACTTCTCAAATAGCTTTGACTTTTTAGGGTCAAGCTTATCATCAAATCTAAAATGAATTGATTCCTCAACAATTCATGTTTCAATTCTATATCCTTTTGAGCGTTCAAAATAT
Source organism: Vicia villosa (assembly GCF_029867415.1). Taxonomy (NCBI): domain Eukaryota; kingdom Viridiplantae; phylum Streptophyta; class Magnoliopsida; order Fabales; family Fabaceae; genus Vicia; species Vicia villosa. The sequence goes on along the minus strand of NC_081182.1, from coordinate 188,962,017 downwards.
CCTAACATTAAACACTTTTGTGCTTTAGAATAAAACTTGTTAATATTTTCCTTAGTGATCAAAATAAACAAATCACATCCAAAAGGATGAAAATATAAAATGTTAGGTTTTTTGTTCTTCCATAATTCATAAGGAGTCTTACCTAGAATAAGTCAGATAGAAATCCTATTATGAATATAGCATGTTGTGTTTATCGCCTTAATCCATAAGTGCTTAGCCATGTTAGTCTCATTGATCATGGTTATGGCCATCACCTATAGAGTCCTATTCTTCCTATCTACAACTTTATTTTGCTGTGGAGTTCTAGGGCAAGAGAAATCCCGGGAAATACTATAACACTCCAAATCTACCCCGCATTTAAACAAGGAAAATCATAGCACAAAAATCTCAAATAAACATTATATTTGAGGCGTCACAATTATCAACTAAGAACACATCACAAATCATGCTCATAATCATATATACATAACACATATAACGGAGGAATCATACTTCATTAAACATTCAAACCAAATAGTTCATAATATTGCAGCGGAATTCAAAGAACAACAAAAATTTAAATCATAACATCCTTGCCAACATGGCAACAACTATCCAACATGTCTCAAAAGAGAACAATAACATAATCAAACAAAAGATGACAACATCTAATCAAAACAAAACGACATAAAGCAACAAGCATCGCAAACGTTCCCCCGAGTGTTACGTATCAGAGCATAGACACACCGACTCGAGCTATAAGGTAAACGGCTACTCCACGTCATTACCTGCACGTCACAAATAAAGGGTAACATTCAAACAGAATGGGTGAGATATCAAACAGTATAAAGGAAAGTATGATAATATTCATAGCAAGGAAAAAACCATACATAGTTCACCGCTTCTCATCACATAACATCTTACAACGACTTTCATCACAAACGACAATGTTATTATTCAATTGCAATAACATATTCAATAGCACAACTAAATCATCAACATATCACAACATTCATGTCATAATCACAATCATTCAAAATGAAACTCAATATGCAAATTGAATTAATGGACATGCATGTGGTAACATTGGAGTAAAACTCCCGTCTCAAACAATTGCCATTGGGTCGTCTCAAACATTTTCCATTAAGGTCGTCTCAAACATTTGCATTGGATGTGACTCACATGATGCACATCCATAAACACAACATAAACAACACGTCATACATCGTCTACAACAACACCAACTTAATGCCAAGGTTCTATGGCAATAACCGTATCATTAACATCATAGTAATTTACCACATCTCAATTACGTTGTTACGGAATACAAGCATACATCACATACTACTTCACAAAACATCATTAAATCGGTAACATACAATTCAAGGAAAGGTGTCAAAAAGATGTCTAAAGTTTTTCAAGTCATTTTCATTAGAAAGACATCAATTAGAGCTTCACGGAGGTTAAAACGACACTTAAAAAGGATACTTTAATTCAAAGTTACAAAAAGTTTTACCCAACAGGGTTCGCTTAGCGGACTCAAGCGCACTTCTCTCAACTAAATCCAGAAACTTTGAGTCTTCGCGTCTCCGTTTAGCGAACCAGCTTGGCTTAGCGGGCTCGCACATTTTCAAATTTTCTCCCAGCATCCGCTTAGCAAGCCAGGGGCCGCTTAGCGGACGCGCGATTATGCAGAAAAATCACAGACGTGACAGGCCTGCGTATCGACACTTCTATCACTCCAAACCATCATTAATCAGCAATTATAGACACATATCAACACCGGCTAACATCATTCATCAACACTCATCATTCAAAACATGATTTCAACCACAAATTCATGAAAATCCAACATAAACCCTAAGATTCTACAACACATATTCATGGATAGCAACATACAATCAAAACCTCACCCTAAACATCATCATACAACCCTTTATCATGAAATAATACCACCCTTACCTTGGGTTTCGATTGAAGCCAAATCTATCTTCAAACCTAGCTTTCTCCTATTCTCTTCACTCTTCTCTTATTTCTCTTCTTTCCCCAATTTCACCAAATGAGCTTCTAACTCTTCTCTAAAACCCTTGTTTTGTTAAACCCTTACTAATTCTCAAATTGCTAATGGGCTATAATTAGCACCTCTCAATTACTAATTCTATCATAGGCCAATAATCAATAACCTTACTAACTTATGTTATTTACTAATAATTCCCAATAAATAACACAAAATCAATTAAACACACAATTAACACATAATCAAATAAATAATTCACATAACACATAATAATATAAAATACGTAAATAAAACGGTCGTTACAAATACCATTCTCATCAAAGAGTTTTTCAAAATGCTTATTTTCAAACTCCTGACCATGATCACTTTTGACTTTAACAATCTTAACATCCTTCTCGTTTTTCATTTGTGAGTATAAGGTAGAGAATACAGAATTTGACTCATCCTTGTGTTTTAAGAACTCAACCCATGCCTATCTGCTATAGTCATAAAAAATGACTAAACCATACTTCTTGCCACTGACAGAAGCAGTTTGCACTGGTCCAAAGAGGTCAATGTGCAAGAGCTCTAAAGGTCTAGAGGTAGAAACAATATTCTTTACTTTGAATGAATTTTTTGAAAACTTTCCTTTCTGACATGCTTCACAAAGAGCATCTGAAGAGAACTTCAGATTTGGAAGGCCTCTGACTAAATCAAGCTTCTTAAGCTAAGAAATTATTCTCACGCTAACATGGCCCAATCATCTATATCAGATTCATTTCTCTTTACTAACAGACATAAGGCATTTAACATTTTGTTATTTCAAATCAAAAAGTCTGATTTTGTAAATATTGTTGTTCCTCTTTCCATTGAACAGACTAAACCACCGGGCTTAAGTTCCAGTCTTTGGAACATATGCCTTCTATTTGTCATGTGTCATGAGCATCCAGAGTCCAGGTACCTTGACGGGTGTTTTAATTGAGCTGTTAAGGACGTCTATAACATAGATTATCTTAAGCTACTAATGAAAAACAACTTACACAATTGTAAAATTAGGGGAAGTGTTAGGTCTTCAATTTTGAGAGTCTCTTATGTTTCAAGTCTTTCACGTATATTTTGATATTTTTAGGTAGAGTGTTTGTTGCTTGATTGTGAGGCAGAGTGTTTGTTGCTTGATTATTTGTCAAGTCTCTCATGTATCTTTTGATATTGTGAGGCAGAGTGTTTGTTGCTTGATTGTTTGTCAAGCTGTTTTGTTGTGATTGTAACAAGTTGTTTATGCAGTTGCTGGGTTGTAACTGTCTTTTATAACTGCGGTGACTGGAAGTGGGATGTCGACTTCCAAGGTCTAGATGTCGACTTCTAGGCAGAAGTAGCGCTGGGTAGTGATTAGGAGAGAAGTTGTAAACTGGGAGTGTTTAACTTTGAACTAATACTGCTGATAGTGGACTTCCTTTTTAACTTGGTATCCCCCAAATTAGGTGTTGTTCCACTGAACTGGGTTGTGTTATCTATCATTCTGCATTATTTTTCTACATACTCTTTAGTTTGGTAAATATGTGTTATGTCAGCAGAAGATGTTAAGAGATTTGTCCTGACATTGTTGTTTGAGTTGAGATATTATTCTCAATCTGTGATTTATGATGGTTGTCATTATGTGAAGTGTCTTGCAACTAAGGTTTGAAACCTTGATAACATGTTCTTTACTATTTCATTATCCTCCATTTTAAAGGCTTCATACTTCTATATTAAGGCAAAGCGCCTTGGTTTCTTTCAATGTAGGAAATAGCATTCAAAATAATAGTTCTAGCCTTACGATGATTCTTGTATTCTTTCTTTTGTAGATCAGTCATCACTCTTCTTTCTATCTTGTTACCACTAGCATCAACAAGATGAACATAGCCATTAACTACCATATCCCTCATATCTACATCAAGACCAAGAAGAAGCTTTATATTCTATCTTTCTAATAATCAAACTTTTCTCCATAAAAAAAGAGGTTTGGCACTATAGTGATCTCTTTCACTAACAACAAGTGCAATTGATGGATGGACATTTTCTGCCATTGTGTTTCAAATGATTTCTGGATCTTTATTTGACATGGTGAAGTGTTTGATAATAATAAATAATAGAACCGGAGCTCTAATGTCAATTGAAGGTAGAAAAAACGCAAGAAAGGGGGGGGGGGGGTTGGATTGGATTTCAAGAATGAAATTTTTTGGTTACCCAATAGAAAGAACAAAGGACTTAGAATAAAAATAATGAACACAATATTTTTACCCTAGTTCGCTGTTAACGAAGCTACCTTCAATCTACCCGCCAAGGTGATTTTTCCTTCTCACACAGACTTTAACCACTATAAACAAACTTATTACAACCACAAAGACATACTTTCAATGCCTTCTTGAGAATTATGAATATATCCTAGTCTCTCAAAGAATAACAACTCAAAAGTTGAGATACAAAAGGCGTGTTTACAAATTTGCTTCTATGAAAGCAGATTACACCAATGAAATACAATGGTTAACAAAAAAGTGATTGAGATCAAGTATATGAATAAAAGTTCCTTGATTTACATATTTTCTCACAAAGATGAAATATTTAAGTTCAAGATTATTGTACAAACGTTCGCGTGAGAGTTGTATCAAAAACGTTCTTCTTTCCATTCTTACAAGTCTTCTTTATATAGGCATAGAAACATTCGTTGGAGGATAGAATAGGAATTCCATAATTCAAGATGTATTCTTGCATAATGGTCAGTGAGAGTGGTAGAAAAAATGGTATCATAGTACTGTCCTTGCGCCATAAAATTTGTTTAGTGGAAGGAATATTTGATCTTGTACCATGTAATATTCACTCATGTAAAATCGTTTTGATCTTGTCTTCTAATATTTAGAGACTTCATAGTGCATGTTGATGAAGCATGTTTAGAAGGATCAAAAGCTGAAAGAAAGTCTTTAGAACCTTGTCTTCAGAGTCTTCACAACTTATTCTCCAAAACCTTGTCTTCAGATTCCTCAGAACTTGGAAGCGCATAATTTTCAGAGCTTAAAATCTCCAGAAGCTCTTTTATCAGAGTCATAGTCAAAAGCTTTTAGACAAATATTCTTTGAAACTGTTGTTTAGGAGCATTCCAGAATTTGACTAATACTTTATAAAGCGCACTTGTATATCTCAAGAGTCAGAGTGTGTTGATTCCAGAAACTGATGATGTCACACGTCATTCTATAAGAGCTATAACTTGTTATAGAAAGCTACACACTAGACAAAAACCATTAGGGTAAAAAAATTCTCTAATAAACAATGTATTGTTATCATCAAAACTAAAGGCCATATGCAAAACCAAATATTGTTCTTACTATCTCCCCCTTTTTGATGATGACAAAATCGTGTATTTTGATGAACAGTTTTTACTTGGTTTAATCACATAAAACATATTAGAGTGAATTAGAAAGCTCCCCCTGAATTTTATACTATAAAAAATTAACTCGGTTTGACACGCGTCTCCTGGAATTTCAAATTTTGCCATCAGCCAGGTGAATTTTGACATGTGTCTGCTCCACTACTGTTGTTAAGATTATATAAAAGAAATCAGTGAATTGGGAATGTGTTGATGATCATGATTTGTATCTCATGTGGCTACTAACTGGTAACCATGGTATGAGCTGAGATAAGTATATAGTTGGACGGATGGTTTACTGCAGGGACACCAAGAAGGCAAGCTTGTTTAATTCTTCATTTGTTCAGTTGATTCTAGAAGTTAATGGGATTATGCCCAAGGAAAATGAGGAGTTCTTGACACCTAAGTATATTGACTATGGCGATGTGTCTAAGATTAGGTACTATAGGGAACCTGAGGATGGTTCTTATTTCTATATTGAGGAATATGGTAGAAAGGTCAACGATTATAAGATTGTTAATTCATCTTCCGATTCTATTGCTGCTCCTGCATCTACTAATGCTTCTGGTTCTCTGCCTGCTGAGTTGAAGAGTTATCTAAATAAACTATTTGGTAGGTTCATCACTGATAACCAGATAAGAAAGGATTAGATTATGGCAAGGATTGAGTCCATTGATAGAGAGAGTGAGGCTAGTCGGGTACAACTAAAGAAGGATCTGAGAGCTGAGATGAAGGATGAGATTCTTGTTCTATTTCCAGATTATCTTGTTACACCTCATTCTACTTATGACCCATACTTGCCATAATGTTGCATTTCATGCATTGCATTACATCTAGCAAATTTTAGTTTATTGTTTATTTATGTTATTTTGGATTGACTCTATATTTTGGTCATCTAATTTATCTATACTCTGGTTATGTATCATTTGGATTTCGTGATTTTTGATTCAAGTATATATGATATCACTATTATTCACTTTATTGCTATCTTTGTCTTAATAATGTCTTCAAATTGCATATTTTATGATTAAAGTTTCATATTTCAATTTGTGTGGTGTGCTTGTGATTCACTAAGTATGACTTTCTTGTTGGCTTTTATATTATATAGGATTCTAATATGTGTTTGTTTCTCTCCTTTTATATATTTAACAAAGGTCGAGAAGTAGCGATATATTATTGATATTTATGCGCATTAAGTGCTTAATGCAGGGCGAGTTTGCAAGATTTACCAAATCAAAGAAGGTAGTGTGTGCAATTCACCTGACTCAATATGTCCCATTCAAATTCCAAATATCACACTGGTTATTTCATCAACAATAATCTCGCATGTTTACCAAACATCAAAAAGGGGGAGACTGAAATCACTAAGTATCATGTGGTATATACCTTTTACGTGCGCCTTTTTAAAAATCTGTGATTTCGTACATGGGGCCTAAAATGCTTTTGAAATTGTCTAAAAGAGAATCGGTATGTTCAGCCCCTCCCTTCTAGACCTTTGGATGTGCATATTCTCACCCAACAAAATTAACATAACCCACATGGTCGAACAAATTTTAGCTCAGAATGGTCTCAATGTCGGTCTGCATATACCAAATTTTTTCTTTGCATTGTCTGAATTACTGTATTTCTGACTAAACTATCAAGGGGTTAGAAAATCTCCAAGTTCACTAAATTTGCAGGGGATACTAACGAGTCCATTGTCGAATGTGGCAAGGTATCAGTCAGACATAGCCAATAAAGAGAATTTGAAGATGAAATTTTTCCAAATTCCCTGACTAAAAATACTCTCACATGGTTTATCACCTTACCCCCACGTTCTATATGTAAATGGAACCAACTAAATAGGATATTCTATGAACAATTCTACATTGGTCAGTCCAAAATTAGTCTCAAAGAGTTATTAGTGTGGGGCGAAAGGTGGTCGAATCAATTACATTATTAAGTGCCTGAACATGAATTAGTCGCATTGGCGGACAGAGTTCGACAAGTCGAACGCTTGAAATTCGAAAAGGCTTGGACAAATAAATACCATAAAAAGGAAAAAAGTATCCTACATCGAAGTAGACAAAATAGAACAAATAACTTATGCTGATTGTGTCAAAGAAACTGGGGTCAATCAGGAAGAGTTAAGCCAGCGCCACCTTATTTGTGTAAGTTATTAAAAGCTTCGAACGAAGAATAAAGACATACACATTCGACATAATGAAATGTTTTTGTAGTGGCAACAGGACTAAAAACTCTAGAATAAAGGAAAAAGAGATGTTTTATAAGTATCATAATTTTTTGGATCATAAAACGTATAAAACGTCTCAATGTGTGTTTTCAGGAATTTGGTGCATAATGCACTCAAAGAAGACAAGTTACAATTTGGGGATAAATCCAAACCTCCAATGCAAGTTGATTTAAATCCCCTTCAAGTCAAAGAAGGGCACGATGCTAAAAAGGAAAACTTCTAGAGATTTGCATTTTCTTGCAATTCAAGATGAGTTAGATTCTGAAAACTGTCTTGGCTTCTGATTTTTGCTAGACTTGCCTCCTCCACCTGTATACTATGACCCAATATTCACATAACAAAAAAAATATAAGAATGATCTTTCAATATTTTCATAAGAATATATAAGACTTGATTTCTGGTTGAGTAATAATAAACACAAATTCTTTAAACATCCCAAGAAAATCACTTATTATTCATTTGAGCTACTAGTAGGTATCTGAAATCTACATAAAGGGCAAGAGTTGCCTACATTTAACCAATCTTGAATACAATTCATATGAAACATATGTGAACATGGCATACAGACACCAACATTAAAAACCTCAAGACAAATAGTACATGTTTCCGCTTCTTCAACTTTTACCATCTTCAATCTTTCAATACATGACGGAGCCGCAGGAACAAACCTAATATTTTCTTCAATCTCTATTCCCTCTTCCCACCCATAGTTCCATTCATCTTCAATTTCATCACTATCAATTTGAATAATAAATCTATTATCTTCATCACCAATAAATCTATTATCTTCATCACTATTAGGGCCCGTTTGTTTTGGCTTTTTTTAAAAATGATTTTTATAGTGTTAACAAATTTTGCGAAAATTTTTTTTATAAAGAAATTTTTTATAAAAGCTTCAAATGAAAATTTTGTTTGAATAGTTATTCTTAAAATGTGATTTTAGGTACTTCATCTATTTATTGAAAAAAATTTGGATATCAAAATTTCAAAAAATCACTTAATTTTGAAGCTATTTCAAATAGATTTTCATAAAAATCATTTTTGAAATACGACTTTTTGAAAAAATTATGATTTTGGCAAAGTTTTGCTCTTCAATTATGTATGTTTATGTTATAAGATGTCAAAATTAGTGTTTCGTTTTAGAAAAAACGAATATAAAAAAACTTGTAATATTTTGAAAAACAGTTTTAGAAAATCTATTTTCAAAAATACAAAGAAAAAAATCCATTTTTTTAAAGCTGAAACAAACTGGCCCTTAATCTCAATAACCAAGTTATCAAATTCCTCGATTTCCATATCCATATACCATTCATCTCTATAATGATATCCACCGTGATTACCTTCAACAGTTCTTGTAACAGATGGAATCATCTCATTATCCATGGACTAACGGTAAAGAAACGTAATATACTAAAAGTATTGAACAAAACACCTTGTGAAACTTTGTGTACTATTGTGTGTATATATGGTTCTAGGGTTTGAGATATATATATATATATATATATATAGCTCTAGGGTTTGAGATAAAATAACAAGCTCCTTAGACGGATGAAACTTTCCAAAATAGCTCATTAATTGTTGCTAAGATTGAGAATAATTAAATAAATCAATTTTTATTTTTAATTTGTGAATAAACTCAACGATATTACTATTTCCATGCCTAAATATATGATCTTTTGAATTTTTTTCATTAATATTTCTTCTTTACGATTTATAATAAATATTCAGATAAAAATATGAATGATTAATGATTGGAATACATTATTAGAGATTCGAATAGTATCTTTTTATATTGGTATTATCAATTTTTTATTTATTTAGCCCACCAGTTTTGAATTGAATAGAAGAAGTTAGTTTTGCTCTGATATATATATATATATATATATATATATATATATATATATATATATATATATATATATATATATATATATATATATATATATATATATATATATATATATATATATATATATATATATATATATATATATATATATATATATATATATATATATATATATATATATATATATATAAATGCTTTATTGAAGAAAATGGTGTTTCTTTTTACAATCTATAATAAATATTGACTGCTTATCTTTCTTAAGGATTAAATTTGTAAATATAATATCATTCATTAACAAATTTATTATTTTATTTAACTTTTTTAATTAACGTGATTCATATAAACGGATATTTTAAAATTTAATAGGAAGGTAATATATAATAATGAAATTATGTTAAATAAAATAAAGCATTCAAATAGAAGATTAGAATAATAATATTAACATTTTTTAAAAGATAAATAGTAGAATCTGTCAAAAAAAAAGATAAATAGTAGAATAATAATAAATATTTAATTTAGGCAGCTTATACGTTGAAATTGTAAAAATGATAGTTTTGAAAAAGTCATTTGGAAACGGATTCAGTGCTACATGAGGATGTGTAATTCTCATTCTTTGAATTAATCTAACAGTGATCTTATTATTTTTATTTTATTTATAATAAAAAATAATAATCAGCATCTTCAACCTTTAGCCCGGTCACTTCAACCTAGTTTCAGACCCACCCCACAATCATCATCTTGACTCTGACTTAGACCTTGACACAAGATGAGTTTGTTCATCATCTTCAATTACATCTCGTGAATTGCAACTTATTAATTCACAAATTATATACCATTGGAATCAGAATTTCACCACGATTTCAAATATGTATTCAGAATTGCAAAACAAGTCGTGAATTTGACAAATTGAAGCAAAAAAGTTGCATAAAACTTGAACACAAACTCGCTTGATCCGACTTGGTTATGAGGTTTGATGAAAAACTAATTATAGAATCGAGTTCCTGGTGAAATTCCGCTTCTAAGGGTGTATTCATTTGCTTGAAATAATTACTAGTAATGATTTTGTCATTTTTGTGTTCTTGAATAAAAAATTCAAAAATCAACGAATCAACGAATTAATTCACAAATTATATACTGTTGTAACTGAAATTTCATGTCGATTTCAAATATGTATTCAAAATTGCAAACTAAGCTGTGAATTTGACAAATCGAAGCAAAAAAGTGGTGTGAAACTCGAACACAAACATGCTCGTTTCGACTTCGTAATGAGGTTTTATGAAAAACTAATTATAGAATCGTGATCGTGGTAAAATTCTGCTTCTAATAATGTATTCATTTGCTTGAAACAGTTAAAAAGCATGATTTTGCCATTTTTGTGTTCTTGAGTTCATGAAAGTTCTTGAACAAAAAAAATCAAAAATCATCAAATCAACGAATTAATTCACAAATTATATACCGTTGTAACCAGAATTTCACCTCGATTTCAAATATGTATTTAAAATTATAAAACAAGTCGTGAATTTGACAATCAAAGCAAAAAGTGGTGTGAAATTCGAACACAAACACGGTCAATTTGGCTTGGTTATGAGGTATTATGAAAAACTAATTATAGAATTGTGATCGTGGTAGAATTCTGCTTTTAATAGTGTATTTATTTGCTTGAAACATTTAAGATTCATGATTTTGCAATTTTTTGTTCTTGAGTTCATGAAAGTTTAAGTTTATGGATGCACAAAATAAACATGAAAATCTAGATTTAGATGTAGAAAATAAAAATTACAGATTTGTTAAGTGTGGATTCGACTTTTGTCAGATAAATTTAAAATTATTCTAAACATTTTTATAAAAATTCATTTTTTAATTATATCATTTTGATTATATTAATGAATGTTAAAACTTCCTCTTTTAAAAGTAGATAAAAGAGGTGATATAATGACAGTGTAACTTGTTTTTACACTTTTTTTTTTGACAAACTTGTTTTTACACTTTTAAAGAAGGACAATTATGTAATTTGTTAAGTCATATTTTAAATTTTAAATTACTTGTATGATATTTTAAATGGTTTTTCTAACCTATGCAATATTGCATAGGATAAGGGATAATTAATGCATCACCTTTTTAAATATAAATTACCATATTAATTATTATTTATGTTGATCTATTAATTGGGTGGGAGAGAGAAAATATAAAAGATTACTTTTCAAAAGAAAAATTATTAATATGATAATTTATATGGAAGGAAATAACGTATTAATTGCCCTTATCCTATGCAATGTTGCATAGGTTAGAAAAACCCTATTTAAAATATTCTAATTGAATGTTTGTATAATCTAATATTTAATCTAATATACATCTGTAATAATTTAAGTACTTAGAAATTTAAATTAAACCTAATTACCAGAACACAGTAGACCTTTTACAAGACTACTTTCACCACATTGTTTTGGCATTTATTATCACTTATGTGTCATCACATAATAATTTGTTATAACTTTTATTTTATTTTTAATCACTAATTAAACATTTTAACTACTATGATATGATTATTATGTTTAATGTAAAATTTGAATTTGAATTCAGTACGTGAATGTTGGTATAATATCAAAAGTCACCGTGAAAACCACTTGCAGCTACATTATTTTATTGTTTTAAACACTTAAAATAAGAAGTCATATTTCAAACACCACCAATTACAACTTCCCATAAGCCTTTTAATTTTTTGAGATACCAAATACAATCTGTATAGCCACTCTCTACACGTTTAATGTACACAACATTAAAAGCCATTTTGAATCCTAAAGATATACAACTTCCCATGTATCCAAGCAACCTTTCACCTTTCTATCTCTTTCTTATAAAACATAAAACCAAAACAGCAAAATGCTTCAAAGTTCTCACTCTACTTCAATTCAAAACCGCACATGCCCTTACTCTTCTTCTGAATCCAAACTCAGCCGAAAATTACAGGTTGTTGTAGTTGTCGGTTGAACTTTGCAGCAACAATAACAACAATAAGAATATTAACTTATGTCTTTCCCTTCCTCTAAAAAATTATATTCGGTCCTTTTCAAATTCCCGAAGCCTTGTAATATCGTAGGAACTTCTAATTCTGCCTTTATTTTTAACTGCGTGGTTAGTAATCCTAGGGAGTGCAGGCCTTGCTAATTAATCTAGAATAACTATAATTACAAGATAACATATCTGAATTAACCACCTGATTGTGGCACACACGCACCTTTAATGGTAACCCTTCTTATGCTGCCTATTGCCTTACAAATTTTAAAATAGTCAAGTCCCTCGAATACGAGGATACCTTAAGCAAATGTCGCTCTCAGTTCATAAATCATCATAAGATCATAGTCCCTTCGAAGTTGCCTAACAGAAAATGATCTTGTCCGTCAATGTTGCCTCGGTAAATAATGATTGTCCCAATTGCTAAGGTATCCTCGCCGGTTGCCTAAGAATGTCTATTCTATCCTTCCCTAAAGACTACCTACCCTCTACATGGTAGGGACAGTTTTATGGCGAACAATATTTCCTCGATAACCCTTCATATCCAATGAAAGGACTTCCTACCCTCTATGGTATGGATAGCCCTTTCAAACTGAAAAGCTTAAAGAACCGAATTTTTTAACTTAGGGTAGGTGCTCCTGATTGCTTACTCTGCTCAAACTTCAAAACATCTTTTTCCACTTATTTTCAAATACTTTTAAAACGAGGCTACGCTTATTTACAAGCTAAAGTCCTTGTCTTTTTCCTATTCACACATTACACTTCAAACTTTTCAAACAATACAAACAAACAAAGTGAGCTAAGAAATTAAGAGCCCATAGATAACCATGGATACAAAGGGTGCTTAAACCTTCCCTTTGTATAACTTACCTCCCGAACTCAAAGTCTTTTAAAAGGTCTTTTCCTGTTCTTTTAGCCTTTCCAATTGGATAAAATAAAAGTCGGTGGCGACTCTTGCTATCTGCAACATTTCAAAAAGTCAGTTCTCCCACTGTATTACACATTACACAAATATTTGAGGCATTGTCCATTGCATTATGCCATTTATGGATGAAATTGCAAAAAGCTTCATAACCACTTTGACAAAGATTACATTTCTTCAACCACTCTTGATTAAAGTTTACTAAAATGATTTTGCTTAGATTTTGCTCCATCTAAACATCATAGTTAGTCCCTTAATCTCAGAAAAAGCATGGCACATCTCTTGAATTAGTCTTTTCTTCATCATGAAGCAAGCCACATTTTTGAAACTTGTAGAAACCAATTGATCAAACCAGCCTTCCAAATATACCAAGAGTGATTTTTGCAAGTTATGTGAGCCATATGGAACGTTTATAAATAGAGAACCAAGCCTTAGAATAAGACACATAAGAATTTGCACAAAACTTCCATTGTTGCAAGCTCTCAAATTGAATTTTTGAATTCCTTTCTCCTTGCAAGTTTCTTGCAAACTAATCACCCAAACACCTTCCATACACCATATAGAATCAATTCCAATCATCAAACATCAACTGTAACACCTTCACCATCCTCTCTCAAGTTCATTTTTCCAGCTCTTCAACTCGACTTGTTCAGAGAGTTTGGATCACTATCAGTTCAAAGTAACCATTCCTACACGTACCTAGGAGTTCATTGAAGATGTAGGGATCATCACATCATCTCCATAAGTGCTCTAAATCCATATTCGATTCTCACTTCAGAGGTAAGTTTTCTTGATTTTGAACTTCATGTTAGGAGTACCATTTGAGTAATTATCGATTATATTATGTTTGCCTTGATGTAAGGATTGGAACCCCTAACCTACACGCAATTGATTCATCATGATCATCATTTAAGTTTGTTTTGAAAATTTAGTGTTCATAGTGTTTTATACAAAATTCAAGAACCACATTTTAAATAAATTGATGAATGATACATATTTGAATTCGTGATTAAATTCTACACAACTTTCATGTTTAGATTATTTGAATTGGTTGAGAAATGAGGAGGTTACATTTTCTGAAATTCCAATGATCTCGAGGTTGAAGATGAAGTGGAAATATGGTTTTCGAAAGCTTTTTAAAATATATTTATTGGTTTACAACTCTAACACTGGATGTATAACCACTCTAGTGGTAGAGCGCGCGCCTTATTGTCACCTTGTGGCCTTTGGTATAGGGTTCAAATCCCCTTTGCCCCAGACCCTTTTGAATTGTTTTACTTTTACATTATTCACTTGTTTTCAATATTTTATCAATTGAGTGCATTGTTTAGACACCACTAGCGCGTGGTTTGATGGTTAGAACTTTAAGTTGTGATATTAATCTCCTGGGTTCAAGATCCTTTGGTCGCAAAACATTCTTTTTATCACTAATTTTTTATTCATTTTCTTTACAACTTCACCTATTTATTTTACCTACCAAATTAATTTATTTGTGCATGATTTTTTGTACACTTCTTGTTTATACTATCTATTTTAAAAATATATTTTAAAATCCAAAAAATATTATTTATTTTATCCCTTTTAAATTAAATCAAAACTAGTACTTTTTCATACTTTTAAAAGACCTTTTGTCAAATATTTTCAATTATTTCTTTTACCAAATTAATTTTTTGTGATTATGTTATCCTAATATAGTTGAGGTTAGGAAAAACATAAGGTAATAAGGACGGATGAGTCCTACAAACAATTCCTGCAAGGAAATAGAAGGGTTAGTAGCACACATAAGCAAGTCACACAAGTGTCCTTAGATTTAGAGGCTTGCATGGGGTCCGACCAGGTAACTACCCTTCCCCAATAGGAACTTCTATGGATAAGGATGAAATCAGCAACGGGTTCTACCAGTGACCCAGAATTGTCAGCCCCTTCTAAAGCACCCTCGAACATGGTACATGCATACCACGCAATGATGCTTTAGGAAGAAACCTATCTGAGCTGTAGTATCGGGTCGCGACCATAACTTGGCATGCACCAAGAATAGCCCTCCCACTATGTTCCTAAAAGTTAAGATGGGTTAAAGGTGACTAAAGGTCCTTGAGCTCCGACGCACCCAAAGATACATGCGTAAACCTCTCTCATGCCAAAGAGGTACACAATAACCAGTGGAGGCCTAACTCAAGCGCGAACTTCATATTGACCAATCCCAAGCATGCACAAGGGAGGTCTCCATGACTATGCCACTCCTATCTTAAGTATACTTGAATCCGGGTGTAGGATTCGTCCTTCATTTAATTCCTAAAACAGCCCTGAAAAATAAAGCAAGCAAAGCAAACAATAGAAAACATTTAAGTGAATCCTAAACTTTAAGGTAACCCCTCTTTTATTCGAAAGAATCCCCAGCAGAGTCGCCAGTTTTGTAATACAGTGAACTGACTTTTAAAGAAAATGTCGTGGATAGCAAGAGTCGCCACCGAATTTTATTTTATCTAATTGGAAAGGCAAAAAGAACAGGAAAGACCTTTGAAAGATTTTGAGTTCGGGGGGTAATTTATACAAAGGGAAGGTGTAAGGCACCCTTTGCATCCATGGTTATCCATGGGCTCTTAATTGCTTAGCTTACTTTGTTTGAATTGTTTGTTTGAAAAGCAGTGTGTGAATAGTAAAACTTTGTTAAGGACTTTAGCTTGTAAATAAGTGTAGCCTTGTTTTTGAATTGATTTGAAAAGAGATTATGAAAAGGAATTTGAAGTGTGGAGCGAGCAATTAAGAACTACCTACCCTAATTTTGTCTTTCATGTTCTTTAAGTCTTTCGGGCGAAAGGGTCTATCCATACCATGAGAGGGCAGGAAGTCTTTCAATTGGATGTTCGGGTCATCGAGAGGATCGTTCGCCATAAGACTGTCCCTACCATAAAGAGGGCAAGTAGTCTAAGGGAAGGATATAATAGTCATTAATCTTTTAGGCATCATGCGAGGATACCTTAGCAATGGGGACAATCATCTTATTTTTCCGAGGCAGCATCAAGGGACTAGATGATTTTCAATCTCTTTAAGCAACCTTGCTTTAGGTATCCTCGGGATCGAGGGACTTGACTATTTAGTACAATTAGAGGCAACAGGCAACAGATAAATAAGGCAACAAGGCAACGAGAGGGATTACCCTAAAGGTGTGTGTGTGCACAATCAGATGATTAATATTCAGATAAATTTATCTTGTAATTAGTGATGCTAATTCAGTTCAAGGCTTGCACTCCCTAAGATTACTAACCACAGCAGAAAGGTAAAACAGTTTAATAGTCCTACACTATTACAATAAACACCTGCGGGGACAAGCATTACAATAAAAACCTATAGGGGAATGCGGAAATTAAAAGGCGGAAAAATAAGAGGGATCAATAATTAGTTTTAAACATCTTTGAACGCCTTGATCTTCCTCGAACCCTCGATTGACTCTGAAAATTAAAAGGAAAATAATAGGGTGAGTGTAGGAGGGATTCATTGACTATTCGAGGCAAACCCTATTTTGGGCAAAAGGCAAAAATAAAAGTAAAATAATATTTAAATAAGAAAAGAATAAAAAACTTAGCTTTCGATCCGATATGGCGCGTAATCGGAGGATCTTGAGGTAACCCTGAAAATTTGCACAAAGAAGGGAAAAGGTTAGTGCATTAACTGATCTAAACCCTAATTGATTACAAACCCTAAAAGTTTACAAACCCCAATCCTGAACCTAAAAGGGTTATTTAAGAAAACTTATTGTGACCCAAAAGGTTTATAAGGCTTAAAAAATGTGTTAGTGGATAACACCTACCTGGGGATTCTAGGGTTTATAAATGAATCGAGGTTAACAAACCTAAAAAATTAATTATTGGTTTTCAACCTAATTAATTGATTAAAAGTGTATACAAAAATAATCATTTTTAGTATTTAAAAACAATTATTGGTAACATTGTGGCAAAATTCGAGTTTTCGATAAAAAATAATTATAAAATTATTATATAAAACTATTTTGTCAAAATAAATAAATAAAGAAAGAATTTACAATAAGAGAATAAAAAAAGAAAATAAAAACAAACATTTAAATAAAAAATAAATAAAAGCATAGTAACTTAGCTCTGATCAGGTAAGGTTGAGGGCTGAGTGTCCATGGTGGAGGCTCGCTCCAGGGCCTTTGGATTTGCTGGTCGCTGGATCCAGTGGATGATATCTGAGGGTGTACGATGGGGGTATATGCATGGGACATGCTGGATCTGCAAGGAAGAATTGAAAATAAAAATATTTGTCATACCTAGGGGTCGAACTGGTGACCCTTACATTACCACACCAAAGCTTTTCCATTCTTGCTGAATATATTAGTTGTTAATATAACAACAATTGATCAATAAATATGTAAAAGCGTGTTGAATGTTTTAATTGAAAAGAAAGTCAGAGTTGGGCCCACTTATCTACGCATCTGCCAATGAGGGAAGAGAGAGAGAGGCGCTGAAAGTTGACTGGCCAGCCAAAGGAAGACACGCGTGAGGAGAGATAAAGACCCAGTTGACTGACCACTAACCACGCGCCACACATGATCCATATATTCCATCTTCTTCGTTCAGCTTTCCTGCGGAATTCGTTAGGGATTTTCCTACTGATTTACTCGCAGAAAATCCTCCAAATTTTCTGCAAAATCAAGACTCACACAAACACACGTTATAAAGTTATGGATTGTGCCCAGATCCACTAAACAGGATGCTACGAGTTCAATGGCATGGTCCTTTTGGTCAAAAAACAACGGCAAGCATGAAAACGAAGGGCAATCTCGTTCATGCCCTAATAATGGCAATTCACGTTCATGGTGTTAGAGCTTCTTTCCAAAGGTTCTAACCTGTCTTAAACAATGCCAGAAGCTTACACAAAACATTAGATTCAAAGAAAGTACATCAAATCATGATAAACAAAAGTTCAAGGATATATGAAAAAAACATGAACATGATGCATACATTAAACACGTTATGGGACCTCAAGGCTGGTTTATTCTTACTCTATATCGCCCTCAGAAGAGATTGGAACGATTGTTTGAACTTGAAAAGGGTTGTAACCAGGAATACGAAATCTTCACCCTTTTTTTTTATTCTTTGCAACTTTCAAACCCTAGCTCCTTGCTCCCAAATTTTTCGTTCTCTTTTGCCTTGCACTTGTTAGGAATATATAAGGGAGTGAATTAGGTTTAGTCTCTTTGCCAAGAATCAAATCAAATCTAATTTTGGTTTATGAGAAAATTTGATTGGAAATTTCAATAGTTTCCTTCTTATTTTGGACAAAATCTTCCCCTAACTTATAGCCACGAAATTGCCTTGATTTGTATCTGAATATATGCCCAAGATTGATTAAAAATATAAAACTATGCATATCTTTCATATTTCTTATTATTTATTTAATTAAATTTTGAATTTAATTGAATAAATTTCAAAATAAATAAAAAAATAATAGAAATAAAGAATGGCATTATGGGCCTTGGATAAGCTCATGATCATGTTTCAAAACCAAAACTTAGGCCCATTTGTCAAAAATATCAAATTTGTTCAGATTGACTTTTATGTATTTTCTTAATTTTTGTCAACTTCAACAAGTCTTAACTCCCTCAATATTCATCATATGAAGATGTTCTAGGACCTTTTGAAAAGCCCAAGATGTCCTTTACAAGCCACTTTGGAACATATTTTTCATTTGGAGATTTGATCTTTAAGATATGGCTCCTGGAAGAAAACAGCTTTTTGCGAGCTTCTAAAAGGACCTGTAATGTTTTGACTTATATCTCTTATGCGGAAGCATTTCTTGACCTTGAGCCCAACATCAAAGTTGTAAAGAATGAAATTTCCTTGAGAATACGCTTTGGCTGGGGAGTTTCTGATGAAGTATGAGAGAGATATGATCAGTCAAAGTTGGGTTGAGTTTCTCCTATGAAACCCTAATTTAGAAACTTTAGGTTTTGTTGATTTCTGAACTTTACTTGATGAATCATGATCAATCCTTGATCAAATGGTGAATGATACTTCAAAATAAGGTTGTTGACAAAAAATCAAGAGTTTTGATTGTACTTTGACCACAGTTGACTTTTAGGTCAAACTAGTCGACTATTGACTTTCTGAGCAGTTGAGTGATCAATCCTGGGAATTAAGATCTGAATTTTGTCATGGAGATAGTTTGAAACATCATAAGCCATATGAAATGCATTGGAGCCTTTGATTCATTCATTTTCTTCAGAAAGACAAAAACCCTAATCTTTTGAGCCATTGTTTATGAGAAAGACTGCATGCTTCCTTCTTGTGTATCTTTGAGCATTTGAAAGTCAGATGGACTAAAATATGAATAAATATGATGGGAAAATTTTTGGGTATGACAGCTTCCCCTGTTCAATCTTCTTATACCTGAGGATATAGATTGGCTTGTGTGCCTGTCTGAATCTGAAGGTAGAAGAGGATTGAACACTAGAATACCCAAGGATTTGCCCTGGCTGAAGTAGGGACTTTTGTCGGAGACGGGCTTAAAGATGCCGTCCAAGTGTTGGAAAATATGTATGAGACGGGCTTAAAGATGTCATCTGATCTGGATAAATACGAAAGTCAGAATAAGTCGTACGTTAGACTATATCCTAGCTTGAAGTATTAAAAGGCGTTTGTTGGAGATGGGCTTAAAGATGCCATTAGTTGATGTATTGACGTGCGTCAGACTGAGTCATACATTAGACCGCATCTGTGGTGTCAGAATTGGTTGGCTTGATTGCCCTGAGCGTCTGGATCATATGAGTGAATTGATTGTCGTGATTCTATCGTCGTAACTCCATCGTCGTGACTTCATTGTCATGATTGTTTTTGAACTGAATGCCGTGATTAGATATGTGACTCAATTGTCGGGACTCAATCGTCGTGACTCCATTTGTGGTGACTCCGTCGTCGTGACTCCATTGTCGTGACTCCATTGTCGTGACTCCATTGTCGTGACTCCATTGTCGTGAATCCATTGTCGTGACTCCATTGTCGTGACTCAGTTGTCGTGACTTCATTGTCGTGACTCAGTTGTCGTGATTCCATTATCGTGACTCAGTTGTCGTGATTCCGTTATCGTGATTCCGTTATCGTGACTCAGTTGTCGTGATTCCATTATCGTGACTCAGTTGTCGTGATTCCATTATCGTGACTCAGTTGTCGTGATTCTGTTATCGTGACTCAGTTGTCGTGACTTCATTGTCGTGGTCTTTTCTGATTTGAGTGTCATGATTAAATCTTTGAATGTTGATCGTGTCAGCACCGTTCGTGGTGACCGAATTGAATCTTTGGAGATATTGTTTATCTGCTTGTACCAGTATCCTGAAAAAGGTAAAGTTAGTCTCTATGCAATGTCATGATGCATGTATTGTGTGATGAGTCTCTCAAAATAAATGAGAGACTTGTATGAGACGCTATATGGAATGTATGGATATGCATATGATATACGGTGTATGAACATGATTCATGCTATCTGGAGTGATTTTCTCGACTGAGAAAATAAATCTCTATATCATTGTGATTTTGATGTCTGATCTTGTCTTGAAGATGTTCAGATGGGGATTTATGATTTCTGCTTGGGGATGAGAGTCGTTCGAATGATTGATCTTGATGTGCCCTGACTGGGGATAAGAGAGATGAATGACCCTGTTTGGAGAAGAGAATAGTATCGGGGAACCGGCAGTGTTGACGATATAAACTCAGTTGAGGAACTAAGTCTTTGTTGGGACGAGGACATTTGAAGGTATCTTCTTAATGATTACTCTGTGGGGATATGATCCTATGAAACCAGCTTTGTGGGAAAGCATGGACGTCTTGAACGTTGCCCCCAGTATTATATTAACTGTCATTCTTGGATTTGTATTAATTGGGACACACCAACGAGTGTTGGTTGAAGTGTCAAACAGGCTTTGCACAACTTTGCCCCTGCTAGTAGGACTTTTGGAGAGATTCGCCTTGTGAGGATCTTTGGACATATACTATGGGTGATGCCCCTAGTACTCATAAATTTAGGGTGATGCCCCTGACTGATCGGGAAGTATCTTCAGACCCACTTGAGTGCATGCCCCTGATTGTTTGGCATTCTCGAGAGATTCTCGGAATCCTGACTTGGTTGCCCCTGTATTGATTGGATAAACCATGTCATGCCCCTTGTATACATAAGAGACATTGCTTCTGAAGTGATTTTTTCTGTCGGGATGACTTTTAGTCATTAGTCATACCCTGTGCAGATTCTTTCTGATGCTAACATTTGAAATTATGTAGCAGAATATGTTTGATAATGGACTCATGAGATGCAATGCATATGTCTGTCTTGAGTTTGTTGAAAAACATTAAAACTGGATGATGTAAAAGCGTGATGTTTATAAAAACGTGATGTTTGTAAAAAACGAAGTATCAACTCAGCATTTGTGGTAAACCTTAAGGAGTCAGGATATTTTTTTTGGTGACAGTATGCTCTCGAACTAACCATGCTTCAGTTAGGACTTTCAAGGGCTGTAACGTGGCTTGGTTCACGATTTAAGAAACAAAGGATAATGGCTCAAAATTTATTTGTACCCATCCCAATCTTCATGATGTTCTTCGATCCTATGCTCAGTTAACTTTTGCGTTTAAGTCTTAGTAGAGCTTGAAGTTGTAATATTGACATTTGATGATGGTTGAAGCACCGGCAATTTTATTTGGACAGTCAGTCGTCCTTTTTTGTAATTCTTTTTCTTTTTCCGAGGATTTGCAGTGACCTCTTTTTTTACTTTGTTGTCCCTAATTTTTGCCTGAACTATTTATTTTGAGATTACAGTCAGCGGGATGTTTCAATTTTTGATAAGCCTCCTTCATAGGTTTTGACTTGATAGCTTTTTTTTCTTTTGATAGATGTTGACTGCCTGACTTAATGATTACGGAAAACCATCATTATTTGTGTAAAAGCGTATTAGCATGACTGAGTTAACTGAGTAACTACCCTGCCCCAGGTTATGATCAAAGGTTTCAAATTGTTCAAGAAAGAAAACTCCTACACCTTAGGCTCAAAGGGGTTGGCAAGGGATTAACATCCTTATATCTCCATTGTTTAGGAATTGAAACAATGCCTGTACATCGTCATCATAGTCCGTTCAAAAGCATACTGTATGAGGTTGCGGTATCATTTTCGTCATCCTCCCCCAAAAGGCATACAGCTTTAGCAGGAGTTGAGTATCACAAAACATATGCAAAGTAAAGACACAATTTAAAATGAGTGATAGAGAAATAATTTATTCAAGACAAACATATGCAATGCACTGATGATGATTATTAAAACAGATAATGTCTATCATAAGTCGAATGTTTAAACAAACAAAATAGAAATTTGCAAATGAAAGTAAAACTAATGATCTGAAAGTCCCTCCTTCTAGCCATCCACAGCATTAGCAGTTACATTAGGAGTTTTAGGAGGATCAAATTCAATTTCCCCAGCGTCGATCATATCTTGGATCTTGTTCCTCAATGTCCAGCAGCTATTTGTATCGTGACCAGGACTATCAGAGTGATACGCACATCTCACATTGGGATTATAGCTACGAGCAGAAGTACTAGGATTCTTAGGGGGATCTTTTAAAGTGATCAACTCTGACCTCAACAGGTGTTGTAATGCTTGAGCCAGTGACATGTTGATCTTTGTGAACTGACGCCTAGGCATGTCTTGCTTGTTTTGGCGACCCTTTTGAGGTGCCGGTGTGGAGATCAGAACTTCCCCAACAGATTGGTCGTGGTTACTCCTTTTCTGATCATGCACATCATTTGAATCTGACTTCCCATTGAAATTCTTCTTTGTAACACCTGAGGATGTAGCAGCTTGAATCTTACCACTCCGGATGCCATTCTCGACACGTTCCCTAGTCAGTATAAGCTCAGTGAATCCAGATGATGAACTTCCCAGCAAATGGCTGTAGAAAGGACCAGTTAGTGTACTCATGAACATATCCACCAATTCCCTATCAGTCAAGGAAGGCTGAACTCTTCCAGCTAGATCTCTCCACTTTTGAACATACTCCTTGAAACTTTCCTTAGGACCCATAGACATGCTTTGTAGTTGCATGCGAGTTGGCGCGAGGTCAGCATTGTATTGGTATTGCTTGTAGAAAGCAGTTGCTAAATCTTCCCAGGTATGAATGTTGGCACCATCCAATTGATAGTACCACTCTAGTTGAGTTCCAGATAAGCTCTCTTGAAAAAAGTGGATCCATAGCATCTTATCAGCAATATGAGACTGAATCTTCCTCACATAGGACTTTAAGTGCAACTTAGGACAGGAGACTCCATCATACTTAGCAAAGGTCGGAGTCTTGAATTTCGGAGGAATGACAACCCCTGAGATGAGCCCTAGCTCTTCAAAATCCAAACCAGGTACCTTCTGAATCTCCATGGCTTTCATACGTTCTTCCAGCAGTTTGTACTTGTCATCAGGATGTTCTTCCTCATAGTAATAGTTCTCTTCTTCCTCAGAGGGCTTGACAGAATCATGGTTGCTCTTTGCATCAGTTTTGACACTAGCGTCGTCTTTTTGTTCATCGTCATCCTCTTTGGAAACCTTAACATCTTCAGCTTTCTTGAGTGGTCCTCGAAATCTTCTTCCCATGTTAAGGACATCCACAGATCTTCTGGTCTTTTTCTCCTTCTTGGTCAAGAGGGTTTTCAGCTCGTCTTGCCCCTTGGAAAAACTCAGAATCAAAGCTTGGAACTGGGCATTCTGAGGCTGAAGGTCTTTGACTGATTGCTCGAGATCCATTTATGCTGAAATAAACAGCGAGAGAAGATGAGAGACCTGTTATGGAAACCTGTTATGCAATGTTATGAATGTAAATGCAATGCTTTCAAGGATCTTTAGGAAATTTAGTTAGCAACGTCAGAAAATGATTTGGTCGCATCTTCGTTTGGAGAACTCTGATTTTTGGATGTTCTTCTATGGGAATCAAGCTCACCATATAGAGTGGGTCATCGCCTCTGATTCGGGATACTTCTGAATTTGAAGGTACATGGCTAGAGGAAAATAAATCCGCTTGCCCCTTGATAGGTACAATTCCTCTGATTTGGAAGACAAATGGCCAGAGGAAAGTAAATCCTCTTGCCCCTTGATTAGGAATTCAGTCCTTGATAAGAGTACCTGAAATTGTGCGCCCTAAATCCCTAAGATCCTTGAAAGGGTTAGTCAATCATGCTATGTTATGATGTTATGATGTCATGATGTTATGTGAATGCAGTGCATCAGGAAAAACGTAAGGTAATAAGGACGGATGAGTCCTACAAACAATTCCTGCAAGGAAATAGAAGGGTTAGTAGCACACATAAGCAAGTCACACAAGTGTCCTTAGATTTAGAGGCTTGCATGGGGTCCGACCACGTAACTACCCTTCCCCAACAGGTACTTCTATGGATAAGGATGAAATCAGCAACGGGTTCTACCAGTGACCTAGAATTGTCAGCCCCTTCTAAAGCACCTTCGAACATGGTACATGGTACATGCATACCACGCAATGATGCTTTAGGAAGAAACCTATCTGAGCTGTAGTATCGGGTCGCGACCATAACTTGACATGCACCAAGAATAGCCATCCCACTATGTTCCTAAAAGTTAAGATGGGTTAAAGGTGACTAAAGGTCCTTGAGCTCCGACGCACCCAAAGATACATGCGTAAACCTCTCTCATGCCAAAGAGGTACACAATTACCAGTGGAGGCCTAACTCAAGCGCGAACTTCATATTGACCAATCCCAAGCATGCACAAGGGAGGTCTCCATGACTATGCCACTCCTATCTTAAGTGTACTTGAATCCGGGTGTAGGATTCGTCCTTCATTTAATTCCTAAAACAGCCCTGAAAAATAAAGCAAGCAAAGCAAACAATAGAAAACATTTAAGTGAATCCTAAACTTTAAGGTAACCCCTCTTTTATTCGAAAGAATCCCCAGCAGAGTCGCCAGTTCTGTAATACAGTGAACTGACTTTTAAAGAAAATGTCGCGGATAGCAAGAGTCGCCACCGACTTTTATTTTATCTAATTGGAAAGGCAAAAAGAACAGGAAAGACCTTTGAAATATTTTGAGTTCGGGGGGTAATTTATACAAAGGAAAGGTGTAAGGCACCCTTTGCATCCATGGTTATCCATGGGCTCTTAATTGCTTAGCTCACTTTGTTTGAATTGTTTGTTTGAAAAGCAGTGTGTGAATAGTAAAACTTTGTTAAGGACTTTAGCTTGTAAATAAGTGTAGCCTTGTTTTTGAATTGATTTGAAAAGAGATTATGAAAAGGAATTTGAAGTGTGGAGCGAGCAATTAAGAACTACCTACCCTAATTTTGTCTTTCATGTTCTTTAAGTCTTTCGGGCGAAAGGGTCTATCCATACCATGAGAGGGCAGGAAGTCTTTCAATTGGATGTCCGGGTCATCGAGAGGATCGTTCGCCATAAGACTGTCCCTACCATAAAGAGGGCAAGTAGTCTAAGGGAAGGATATAATAGTCATTAATCTTTTAGGCATCATGCGAGGATACCTTAGCAATGGGGACAATCATCTTATTTTTCCAAGGCAGCATCAAGGGACTAGATGATTTTCAATCTCTTTAGGCAAACTTGCTTTAGGTATCCTCGGGATCGAGGGACTTGACTATTTAGTACAATTAGAGGCAACATGCAACAGATAAATAAGGCAACAAGGCAACGAGAGGGATTACCCTAAAGGTGTATGTGTGCACAATCAGGTGATTAATATTCAGATAAATTTATCTTGTAATTAGTGATGCTAATTCAGTTCAAGGCTTGCACTCCCTAAGATTACTAACCACAGCAGAAAGGTAAAACAGTTTAATAGTCCTACACTATTACAATAAACACCTGCGGGGACGAACATTACAATAAAAACCTGTAGGGGAATGCGGAAATTAAAAGGAGGGAAAATAAGAGGGATCAATAATTAGTTTTAAACATCTTTGAACGCCTTGATCTTCCTCGAACCCTCGATTGACTCTGAAAATTAAAAGGAAAATAATAGGGTGAGTGTAGGAGGGATTCATTGACTATTCGAGGCAAACCCTATTTTGGGCAAAAGGCAAAAATAAAAGTAAAATAATATTTAAATAAGAAAAGAATAAAAAACTTAGCTTTCGATCCGATATGGCGCGTAATCGGAGGATCTTGAGGTAACCCTGAAAATTTGCTCAAAGAAGGGAAAAGGTTAGTGCATTAACTGATCTAAACCCTAATTGATTACAAACCCTAAAAGTTTACAAACCCCAATCCTGAACCTAAAAGGGTTATTTAAGAAAACTTATTGTGACCCAAAAGGTTTATAAGGCTTAAAAAATGCGTTAGTGGATAACACCTACCTGGGGATTCTAGGGTTTATAAATGAATCGAGGTTAACAAACCTAAAAAATTAATTATTGGTTTTCAACCTAATTAATTGATTAAAAGTGTATACAAAAATAATCATTTTTAGTATTTAAAAACAATTATTGGTAACATTGTGGCAAAATTCGAGTTTTCGATAAAAAATAATTATAAAATTATTATATAAAACTATTTTGTCAAAATAAATAAATAAAGAAAGAATTTACTATAAGAGAATAGAAAAAGAAAATAAAAACAAACATTTAAATAAAAAATAAATAAAAGCATTGAGGGCTGAGTGTCCATGGTGGAGGCTCGCTCCAGGGCCTTTGGATTTGCTGGTCGCTGGATCCAGTGGATGATATCTGAGGGTGTACGATGGGGGTATATGCATGGGACATGCTGGATCTGCAAGGAAGAATTGAAAATAAAAATATTTGTCATACCTAGGGGTCGAACTGGTGACCCTTACATTACCACACCAAAGCTTTTCCATTCTTGCTGAATATATTAGTTGTTAATATAACAACAATTGATCAATAAATATGTAAAAGCGTGTTGAATGTTTTAATTTAAAAGAAAGTCAGAGTTGGGCCCACTTATCTACGCATCTGCCAATGAGGGAAGAGAGAGAGAGAGGCGCTGAAAGTTGACTGGCCAGCCAAAGGAAGACACGCGTGAGGAGAGATAAAGACCCTGTTGACTGACCACTAACCACGCGCCACACATGATCCATATATTCCATCTTCTTCGTTCAGCTTTCCTGCGGAATTCTTTAGGGATTTTCCTGCGGATTTACTCGCAGAAAATCCTCCGAATTTTCTGCAAAATCAAGACTCACACAAACACACGTTATAAAGTTATGGATTGTGCCCAGATCCACTAAACAGGATGCTACGAGTTCAATGGCGTGGTACTTTTGGTCAAAAAACAACGACAAGCATGAAAACGAAGGGCAATCTCGTTCATGCCCTAATAATGGCCATTCACGTTCATGGTGTTAGAGCTTCTTTCCAAAGGTTCTAACCTGTCTTAAACAATGCCAGAAGCTTACACAAAACATTAGATTCAAAGAAAGTACATCAAATCATGATAAACAAAAGTTCAAGGATATATGAAAAAAACATGAACATGATGCATACATTAAACATGTTATGGGACCTCAAGGCTGGTTTATTCTTACTCTATATCACCCTCAGAAGAGATTAGAACGATTGTTCGAACTTGAAAAGGGTTGTAACCAGGAATACGAAATCTTCACCCTTTTTTTTTATTCTTTGCAACTTTCAAACCCTAGCTCCTTGCTCCCAAATTTTTCGTTCTCTTTTGCCTTGCACTTGTTAGGAATATATAAGGGAGTGAATTAGGTTTAGTCTCTTTGCCAAGAATCAAATCAAATCTAATTTTGGTTTATGAGAAAATTTGATTGGAAATTTCAATAGTTTCCTTCTTATTTTGGAGAAAATCTTCCCCTAACTTATAGCCACGAAATTGCCTTGATTTGTATCTGAATATATGCCCAAGATTGATTAAAAATATAAAACTATGCATATCTTTCATATTTCTTATTATTTATTTAATTAAATTTTGAATTTAATTGAATAAATTTCAAAATAACTAAAAAAATAATAGAAATAAAGAATGGCATTATGGGCCTTGGATAAGCTCATGATCATGTTTCAAAACCAAAACTTAGGCCCATTTGTCAAAAATATCAAATTTGTTCAGATTGACTTTTATGTATTTTCTTAATTTTTGTCAACTTCAACAAGTCTTAACTCCCTCAATATTCGTCATATGAAGATGTTCTAGGACCTTTTGGAAAGCCCAAGATGTCCTTTACAAGCCACTTTGGAACATATTTTTCATTTGGAGTTTTCATCTTTAAGATATGGCTCCTGGAAGAAAACAGCTTTTTGCGAGCTTCTAGAAGGACCTGTAATGTTTTGACTTATATCTCTTATGCGGAAGCATTTCTTGACCTTGAGCCCAACATCAAAGTTGTAGAGAATTAAATTTCCTTGAGAATACGTTTTGGCTGGGGAGTTTCTTATGAAGTATGAGAGAGATATGATCAGTCAAAGTTGGGTTGAGTTTCTCCTATGAAACCCTAATTTAGAAACTTTAGGTTTTGTTGATTTCTGAACTTTCCTTGATGAATCATGATCAATCCTTGATCAAATGGTGAATGATACTTCAAAATAAGGTTGTTGACAAAAAATCAAGAGTTTTGACTGTACTTTGACCACAGTTGACTTTTAGGTCAAACTAGTCGACTGTTGACTTTCTGAGCAGTTGAGTGATCAATCCTGGGAATTAAGATCTGAATTTTGTCATGGAGATAGTTTGAAACATCATAAGCCATATGAAATGCATTGGAGCCTTTGATTCATTCATTTTCTTCAGAAAGACAAAAACCCTAATCTTTTGAGCCATTGTTTATGAGAAAGACTGCATGCTTCCTTCTTGTGTATCTTTGAGCATTTGAAAGTCAGATGGACTGAAATATGAATAAATATGATGGGAAAATTTTTGGGGTATGATAGGACCTAAAATGCTTTTGAAATTTTCATAAGAGAATTGGTATGATCAACCCCCTCCCTTCTAGACCTTTGGATGTGCATATTCTCACCCAACAAAATTAACATAGCCAACATGGTCGAACAGATTTTAGCCCAGAATAGCCTCAATGTCGGTTTGCATATACCAAATTTTGTCTTTGCATTGTCTGATTAAATATTTCTTATTGAACTATCAAGGGGTTAGAAAAACCCCAAGTTCACTAAATTTGTAGGGGATTCTAACCAGGTCCATTGTCGAACATGTGGCGAGGAATTAGTCAATAGCAGTTGACATAGCCAATAAAGAGAATTTGAAGATGAAATTATTTCCAAATTCCCAGACTTAAAATACTCTCACAGGGTTTATCACCTTACCCCCACATTCTATATGTAGTTGGAACTAACTAGATAAGGTATTCCATGAACAATTCTACATTGGTCAGTCCAATATTATCCTCAAAGAGTTATTAGTGTGGGGCGAAAGGTGGTCGAATCAATAAACGATTACATTATTAAGTGCCTGAATATGAATTAGTCGCATTGACTATTTGGGTTCTGGCGGACAGAGTTCGACAAGTCGAACGCTTGAAAGTCAAAAAAACTTGGACAAATAAATATTATAAAAAGGAAAAAAGTGTCATACGTCGAAGTAGAAAAAATTGAACAAATAACTAATGTTGATTATGTCGAAAAAAGTGGGGTCAATCAGGCAGAGTTAAAATCAGCGCCACCTTATTTGTGTAAGTTATTAAAAGCTTCGAACGAGAAGAATTCAGCCGAACATAGTAAAAATGAAAAGTTTATGGCAAAAAGATACACGTTCGACATAATGAAATGTTTCTGTAGTGACAACAGAACTAAAAACTCTCTCGTTAGAACAAAGGAAAAAGAGATATTTTTATAAGTATCATAATTTTTTGAGTCATAAAAAGTCTCAATGTGTTTTTAAGAATTTGGTGGATAATGCACTCAAAGAAGACAGGTTACGATTTGGGGATAAATCCCAAACCTCTGAAGCAAGTTGATTTAGATCCCCTTCAAGTCAGAGAAGGGTACGATGCTAAGAAGGAAAACTTCTAGAGGTTGGCATTTTCTTGCAATTCAAGATGAGTTAGATTCTAAAAACTATCTTGGCTTCTGGTTTTTGCTAGACTTGCCTCCTCCACCTATATACTATGACCCAATATTCACATAACAAAAAAATATAAGAACGGTCTTTCAATATCTTCATAAAAATATATAAGACCTGCCTTCTGGTTGAGTAATAATAAACACACATTCATTAAACATCACAAGAAAATCACTTATATATTATTCATTTGAGCTACTAGTAGGTAGCTGAAATCTACATAAAGGGCAAGAATTGCCTACATTTAACCAATCTTGAATACAATTCATATGAAACATATGTGAACATGGCATACAGACACCAACATTAAAATCTTCAAGACAAATAGTACATGTTTCCGCTTCTTCTACTTTTACCATCTTCAATCCTTCAATACATGACGGAGCCGCAGGAACAAACCTAATATTTTCTTCAATCTCTATTCCATCTTCCCAGCCATAGTTCCATTCATCTTCAATTTCATCGCTATCAATTTGAATAATAAATCTATTATCTTCATCACTAATAAATCTATTATCTTCATCACTATTAATCTCAATAACCAAGTTATCAAATTCCTCGATTTCCATATCCATATACCATTCATCTCTATAATGATATCCACCGTGATTACCTTCAACAGTTCTTGTAACAGATGGAATCATCTCATTATCCATGGACTAACGGTAAAGAAACGTAATATACTAAAAGTATTGAACAAAACACCTTGTGAAACTTTGTGTACTATTGTGTGTATATATGGTTCTAGGGTTTGAGATATATATATATATATAGCTCTAGGGTTTGAGATAAAATAACAAGCTCCTTAGACGGATGAAACTTTCCAAAATAGCTCATTAATTGTTGCTAAGATTGAGAATAATTAAATAAATCAATTTTTGTTTTTAATTTGTGAATAAACTCAACGATATTACTATTTCCATGCCTAAATATATGATCTTTTGAATTTTTTTCATTAATATTTCTTCTTTACGATTTATAATAAATATTCAGATAAAAATATGAATGCATTAATGATTGGAATACATTATTAGAGATTCGAATAGTATCTTTTTATATTGGTATTATCAATTTTTTATTTATTTAGCCAACCAGTTTTGAATCGATTAATACTATAGTTTTATAATATAAGTTCGGAGTTTAGTTATATCATTCCTTCTATTAAACTTTTGTTACTTGATTTTTCAAATTTTGAAGTAGAGTTTGTTAAGCGTCAAGCGAATATGATTGCTCATTGTTTAACAAAGACGGCCGATTTTTGGTCTCGACATAGTTACATTAATTTTATACCTTGTTGTATTGATACTATTTTATTGAATGATTAATACTGTTTTATTGAATGGAAGAAGTTTGTTTTGCTCGTATATATATATATATATATATATATATATATATATATATATATATATATATATATATATATATATATATATATATATATTGAAGAAAATGATATTTCTTTCTACAATCTATAATAAATATTGACTGCTTATCTTTCTTAAGGATTAAATTTGTAAATATAATATCAGAAACTACTACAAATTTGACATACAATAGCACTAATTTAATAGCATTTTTTAAAAAAGTGCTATTAATTATTTTACACATATGCCTTTAATAGCCATTATTTTACGGGCGCTATTAAAAAGATCCACTTTGTTAGCGCTATAGCTTAAACGCTATTTTAGATTGTAAAAATAATAATAAAAAAAGTAGTTTAATAGCGCTTTTGCGAAATGCTATTATACGTGTACCCATTTGTTAGCACTTTCTGCCAACGCGCTATTATTGGCTTTTGAACAAATTAAGAAAATAAAATACGCAATCTATTTTCATTCTGCGAGTTTACCAAAAATCACAACTCTACCAAAATTAAAAAAAAAACATGCAAAAAC